>NW_025999942.1:12102592-12145645 GCF_001458135.2 Marmota marmota marmota | reverse complement strand
TATGATTTTTCCCAACCTTTCACTTTCAACCTGTGTATGTCTTTTCCTATCATATGAGTCTCCTGAAGGCAGCATATTGTTGGATTTGCTTTTTTAATCCAGGTTACTAGCCTTTGTGTCCTGATTGGTGAATTTAAGCCATTAACGTTTAAGGTTACTATTGATATATTGTTCTTCCAGTCATGCTTATATATTTATTTATTTTAATATGGCTCGTTTTTCCTTTTTAGTTATTTTTTTTTCTTCCCTTTACTGAGTTACCTCCCAATGTTAGTTTTGGGTGCTGTTTTTCAATTCCTGTTCTTGTAGTGTTTTGCTCAAAATGCCTTGCAGTGCTGGTTTTCTGGCTGCGAATTCTTTTAACTTTTGTTTATCATGAAATATTTTAATTTCATTGTCAAATCTGAAGCTTAATTTTGCTGGATACAGTATTCTTGGTTGGAATCCATTATTTTTCAGCATTTGAAATACGTTGTTCCAGGATCTTCTCGCTTTCAAAGTCTGTGATGAAAAATCAGCCGTTAACCTAATTGGTTTACCCCTGAATGTAATCTGCCTTCTTTCTCTCGTAGCTTTTAATATTCTCTCCTTGTTCTGTATGTTGGATATCTTCATAATTATGTGTCTTGGAGTTGGTCTATTATGGTTTTGAATGTTTGGGGTCCTGTAGGCTTCCAGGATTTGGCAATCCATTCCATCTTTCATATCTGGGAAGTTTTCTAGGATTATTTCATTCAGTAGATTGTTCATTCCTTTGGTTTGAACCTCTATACCTTCTTCTATCCCGATGACTCTCAAGTTTGTTTTTTTTTATGACATCCCATATCTCTTGGATAGATTGCTGGTGATTTCTTAACACCCTTTCTGTGTTGACTATATTCTTTTCAAGTTGATAAACTTTGTCTTCATTATCAGATGTTCTGACTTTTATTTGATCTAGTCCATTTGTTATATTCTCATTTGAGTTTTTATTTGGTTTATGGTTTCCTGCATTTCTAGGATTACTGTTTGATTTTTTTTTAAATCTCTATCTCCTAGTAGAGCTCGTTCTTTGCCATTTGAATTTGCCTATGTAATTCGTTTTCAAAGTATACTTTCATTGTTTGGACTTGCTGTCTAATGTCTTCTCTAAGATTCCATTCCATCTGAGTCAGGTATGCCTTGAGTTCTTTCTCTGTCCATTTTTCTGATGCCTCTAGGTTCTCCTGTGAATTTAAGTTGTCCTGCATTGTTTGTAATCCTTTTTTCCCTTGTTTTTTCATGGTGCTCACGTTACTTTCCAGCTCTGTTTGACTGCTGTGTTTCTGTTTTCTTCTTTAAATTTGTTTTGGTTTTTATAGTTCCAATATCTCTCCTTTGTGTTGGGAGACAATGTTTAGAGATGCTGGATTTAATTGTGATTTACAGTAAATTCATTGGTTTCATTAAAGGCCTACAGAATTTGATGGCATGTATAGAATTGAGGTTTGAACTTAGGATTTTATGTTGAGGTCGGGCGATTTGATGGTATGGAGGTTAGTATATGTTAGCTACTTTGGGGGGTTGCTCAAATGAAGGCGGGTATTAACAAGAGGATAGACAGGAGTACTTGGGGGTAGTTAAGGGCTTAGGTGGACTATGGACTGATTCGTAGTATTCATCTATTTGCATTTAGTAAGTTGTACGTAATCTGGGTGGTCATGCTTAAGAGGAAAGATGGGGAAAAGGTAAGGAAGCAAACCAAGAAAGAGAGAGGGAGAGAGGAAAGAAAGAAAAGAATAGAAAAGAAGAAGAAATGATAATAAAAAATAATAATAAAATGCAGTAAAATAAAAATTACATTTAAAGAAATAATAATATAATTATAGAAAAGAAAAAAATTAAAATTAAAAAATTTAAAAAAAATGAAAAGAAAAAAGGGACACTGTTAGGCTTCTATTTTCTTCGCTTCTAGTAGGTGGTGCTGTGCCTTCCGGGCCAAGATTTTGCCCTCCAGCTGTAGGAAACAATCCGTGTGAGGCCGCTCCCCCCCCCGCCCCCGTGTCTCTCAAAACCTGTAGCTTAGGTTTATTACTGGTTTCTAGTCCCCTGGCTTCTGCCAGCCAGGCCTTTCCCAGTGTGATACCTCTCAACAGTTTAAGCTACATTCTGTGCCTGCAGTTTTCTGGACGTGGAGCGCAGCTTTTGGGAACCAGCACCTTATTGTGTTGATTCCCTCTGCTAGCCCCTCCTCCTAGAGCTGGCGAGACAGGTTTTGTTTTGGCCAATGGTGGGAGGGGGGAGTTGGAGGTCAGGTGCCTTTACCTTTCCCCACACCTCTATTTACGCTCACTCTGTTAATCACGCCCCTGGAAAGCCGGGGAGAGATTTTATGTGATTTCCCTGTTGTATGGGAGATGGTCTAAATGACACAGACCTGTTCTATCGCTGAATGAGCTGCAATCTGTCGAAAACTGGCGATGGTGACGTCAGCTCTCCAAGATGGTGGCCGCTGGCTTCCTCGGTGGGCTGACCGTTGTGGAGGACAGAACTGGACCGCTTCCTTCCCCCGTCTCAAACCCAGAACTCAGCCCGGAGCACAGTGAGGGCACAGCTGGCAGGAGCCCATAGAATCTGCAGCACCGTTTCTCTGCGTTGCTAGCACGCCGTTTCCCAGCAGCGGGGTGGGCCGCTGAACAAACAGCTTGAATCTCCGGGCGGACAGTTCACTCGCAGTTGAGCCGCAGTAACCGATCCTCGGGCGATGGAAATCCTTCCTCTAGGTTTCGGTGCACCCCAATTTTGCTGGAAATTCCTAACAAGATAGCTTTTGGCCGTTCTAACTCGTCATTCACCCGCACAGTGATGCGGTACACGGGGGTGATGCATTCCATTCGCCGCCATCTTCTCTCCCATCTTTTAAAAAAATTTTTAATATTTATCTTTCAGTTTTTGGCGGACACAACATCTTTGTATGTGGTGCTGAGGATCGAACCTGGGCCGCACACATGCCAGGCGAGCGCGCTACCTACCGCTTGAGCCACATCCCCAGCCCGGCACTTTTTCTTGATCATCTGTGGGTCAAACTTATCTTAATTTCCCAGGATGCAAACTAGTGATGAACCTGGCAATACTGTTGAGATCGAAGCTTCCTCCCATCTGGGTTTTTGGAGACCTCTCTCCATGAGCTTCTGTCAATCTGGCACATCAACTCTCAGCACCTGGACCTGCCAATCCTCATGGTGGCTGGATTGGCAGGTCCTAGAGTTCTCAGTTGCACTGTGCCAGAGACCCAGGAGAATTCAGAGTTAAGGGCATTTACTGATCTTCTCACTGCACTATATATTTTCTAATTCTGAAAACCGAACAAAAGGGAGCAGGAAGAAGAAGAAGATGGGAAAAAAAAAACCCCAAAACCAAAAAAACAAAACAAAAAACAAACAAAAAAAAAACACCTGTACACTCCTCTGTTCTGTGGATTTAAGAATCATTGGAGGGTAAGGGAACATCATCAAATGGTTATTAGGCAGAAAAATGCCCTTTTTCCTGGAAAAGTTTGTTGAAGGGGTTGATTAAAAAAATGCCTCCCTCTTACAGCTTTAAAAAAAATACATTGAGCACAGGAACAGTCATGGGGATATCCCAAACAGGCTAGTAAAGGCTTACTATGCAAAGAAAGACAACTTGGGCATTTTACTAACAGTTCTCACCCTAGAGTCTGAGTGATGGTGTCTGATCAGTGAAGGAGGCGCACAGAGGAGGGATTGGATTTGGGGAGTGTGCTGGGGCCCTGTGGCAGTGAGTGTCCTTGGTGTATTCCGTCAGGACCATATTTCAGCATTCAGAGTTTGGCTCCCAACGTGGGAATGTGTTTACCCCACTTCAAGTACGGTTTATTCTGAAGTATGGGTGAAGCAGGCTCCTTACCTGAGCTGGTTTAATCGTTTGCTCTTTAATCTTAATTGCTTTTATTGCCATATACCAAATTTTCTATGCACTTAATTATATTTCCTTGTTGTCTTTCAATTTTCTTGATGGAAAAATGAATTGACAGAGTTAAAATGGGAAGTAGCCTTGGCCATGTAGCCGCAGGCTCTTCCCAAGTGATGCAAGTCTCTTTGCTTCCTTTCCAGTCAGGTCTGACCTGACACCCATCTTCTCCTAGGTGAGGTTGGCTGCCTTTGCACCAAGTATGTAATTCCTCACACAAGCTTGTAACTGTGTCCATCACAAGATGCAGAAAGGGCCTCCTGAGAGCAGAAAGAAAACAGGGCCTGGTTTGGAAAGCCAGGGTCTCTTCTGCCTAAAAGGATATTTCCCCCGCCCCTCACTAGGATAGGTCCCTTTGCAGTGAGGAAATTTTCCTGAAAAGGGCTTTTGCCAAGATTCAGTTCTTCTGGCTTTCTTTATCCAGGAGTCTGCGACATCTCCTGTCACTCACAACCCCATATGTGCATATGTGGCTGGGGTGAGAGAGGGGTCTTGTGGAGCCCTGGCCAGTCAGCAGGCAGCTGGTGGGAGAGGGGGCCTTCCACAGTCTCAGAGGCCTTCATCTCTCACCCTGTGCAGGTCAGAATCCATCTCCAGGACTGTGTCTTCTCTGCTGTGTGAGGCCCAAATGGTTCTGGCTCAGATCTGTCTCCCTGTGACCTGAAGATGCTATGAGGTCCACAGGAAGGATGCCAGGACTCCCCAGAAGGCAGGAAATGGTGAGTGTGTGGGGCCAGGACTGCTCAGGGAGGGTGGGCTGGTTAGAACTGGTGGGAACCAGCTGGAGTGGACTCTGTCAGTGTGCAATGAAGGCAGGCAATTTTCAGGGGATTTTGACTTGGGGATGGGCTTTCTATGTGGAAAGTTATTGGCCAAGGGGGTCACTGTCCCCACTTTTACCCCAGGAGTCACTCACCTTTCCCACCCCATCTTCGACATGTGTGGAAAACAGGGTCTCAAGTTCCCTTTCCTCTCCCAGCCTAGCCCCTCTTAGGGCTGGTGGTAGACCCCTAATCTTATACCCTGTCTACACCTTTCCAGACTCCAGCTCCTCCTCCAGTTCACAGCATCGTCATCTGTTCCCTCACTACATTCAAGTGGGCACAGTATTTTAATTATTAATTTTTCACTGAAAATTTCTTTCTTGTTTGTGAATATCTGCCACGAGGGCAAAGTAGAAAAGAGTCTTGTGGAGCTCCACTGTGGAAATTCTTGGGTCTGTCCTTGGTTTTCCCAGGACAGATACCTTAATATCTTTGGGCACAGGTTCCCTTTGGACACTTTGCAAAGGCTTGTGTCCTGAGCCACTATCCTGGCCTTTCCTGGGGCTGCCACAAGGTGCCCACAGTTGCCCTGTGTCCTGCAGGTACAGGGAATTTCAGCCTGGGTCAGCTCCTCCTAGAGGACAGCATGAGTTTTGGGGTGCAGCCTCTCAGAGGAGCAGCTGGGGGCCTTGGAATTGAGGAATCTCCTGTAACAGGCCTCATCTAGACTGCTGCCTCCTTGGGACATTGTCTCCTCAGAGCCCTGTTCTGCTTTCTTGGAGACAGGTAGACAGTCAGCCTGTAGATGCTGGTACTGAGGAGCCAGGTGAGCAGTGATTTCTATCACAAGTTGTGAAGGATCAAAAACTGAATCACCCACCCCAATGCAGTGCTATGCAAACCTGAAAAGCTTCACACAGTGGAATCAAGGTCTCCTGGGAGGGTGATCATGGAGACTATCAGTGAGCAGGACCAGGTGGGAGGAACCCCAGCTGCAGGAAACTTACCTGCCCCTTGAGCCCAACATGTCTGTGTTCCTTCAGCACCAACCCTATCTGTGTTTCTCACTTTAAAATAATCTGCTTTATAGATAAATGCAATATTGGAATTCATTGTGATGTATTTATACAGCACATAATATAGTTTGTTCCATTTTATTCAACAGTTCCTCTCTAAATATTAAAAAGTTCTGGGGATGTGCCTGAGTGGATAAGTTTCCCTGGGTTCAACACCAAGTACCAAAAAAAAAAGACATTAGAGTTATTTATAGTAAAAACATGCCAAGTTGATGAAAACTCTTGCTGAATTTCAGTTTAGACTTCATTATATTTTGAGACATATTGAGAACTCTTTGGCTTTGTGTCCCTCCAGAGGTGCTGGGACACAGAAGACACTCTGCTGATTGCTGTGGACCTCCACCAGGCCACCTCATGATTGCACAATCATCTCTCTATTCACATGATCCTGGATGGCACAGCCTCTTATACACCTAGGCTCTGTGGTATCAGTGGTTCCTGGGCCACAAACCTCCCCAGCATGTTGCTTTACCAAATCCTGCAGTTGACAGTGCATTAGGTTTGTTATACCAGCATCACTGCACACACAGAGTCCCCTTACTACAGACAACCCTGTATATGTGGCCTATGTGACCAAACATGTTTGTGAAGAAAACATTTTTGTGTGGCTCCTCACTGTGTGTTAGAAAACCAGCAGTCTCTGGTTCAGACAGTGTTGACAATTGTTACACAATTTTTTTATACCTACTAGGCTTGGCAAATTACTTCTTGACCACTATGAAGTCTATTTTGGAGATTTCTAAAATTCTGTAAGGCTGTCATTTGAAAGAGGTGACCTTTGTTGACACTGAGTTATTCCTACGACACATGCATCTTTCCACTTACCCTATTCTGCTTTGATATTATTAGTACTATTAAAAATTTGTTGTTTAAGAATTATTGTTCTTGTGTGCTGCTTGCTTAGACTTGGTCTGGAGTAAACAAGTTGCGGTCTTCTAATTTTTCTCAGTCCCCAGTGAACACATTGTGACTACCTGGATTAAATATTGTCTACTAGGAAGCTCCAAATCTCCTTGAGTATAGGGTTTGTTTTTTCACTTGTTTATTTTCAGATGGGTGATTCTTTAGGTTCTAAGGTAACAGTGGAACAAAATAATAAGATTTCTGAAGGAAGGCCAGAGGTTCAGTAATGAGTATGTTTACCTACAGTCTCAGCACTATGACCAGTGTTACTGCTTAGTTTGGTGGGATGCCTTCCACGTCCTTAGCTCTCTCTATTATAAAAAGCCAAGCTTTATCAGTAGGGACTTCTTAGGGTAGATACTCTCAGGATACTAATGTTAGATCTTCTCTGCACATGAAGTAGGAGACCTTCAATATTCCATGTATTAGATAACCTGCAGAGGATTTAGGGGTGACCAGGAGCATGCCTTACTCACTGGACTCTACAACAAGAAGGGTGTGTTTGCTCTGCTGATGCTTTTCTGGATAGTTCAGGCCTTAAATTGGAATCCCTCTGTTTGGGTAAGTGAGTGCACAATAAGAGTACATGTTTTGATGACAAAATCATGGAATAAATATTTGGAGACCACAGAAATGTGAGAATATCCTACATGATGAGAATAGAGCCCTAATGCTGTCAATCTCTCCTGGCCTGCACTACACTTTTCTGGAATACTTTAGAATTTGGTGGCCTTTGAGGATGTGGCTGTGAACTTCACCCAGGAGGAGTGGGCTTTGCTGGATCCTTCCCAGAAAAATCTCTACAGAGATGTGATGCAGGAAGTCCTTAGCAACCTGGCTTCTATACGTAAGGATGTTTTTTTCATTATATAACCAAACACTGAGTAATTGGGAGATTGTTTTGTTGTTGTTGTTTTTTTTCCCCAAATCAAGGATTGAACCCATGGGTGTTTAATCACTGACCCACATCGATATCCCTTTTTTTGTACTGTATTTAGAGACAAGGCCTCCATCAGTTCCTGAGGGTGGCTTTGACTTTGAGACTCTTCTTCCTCAGCCTCCCAAGCTGCTGGAATTACAGGCATTGGCCCCAGGGCCTGGCAAGTGGGAGTTCTATTCTCATGAATTTGGAATGTGGAATGATAATGCATGGGGAATATATTGGGCCTAATGTCTTGCACTCTGCAGCATAAATCGCATATTCTTTTTCCTTTTTCTTCATTTTCATTTTTGCATTAGGTTTGTTTATAGTTTTAACCTCATAATTTTCTTCTGAAATCTTGATAATTCATAATGATTGTTTCATGTCTACATTTTAGGAGACAAATGGGAAGATGAGAACAGAAATCCCATGAAAGATCTAAGGTAATTGTGTCCACTAGAGGAAACAGAGTGTCTGGAGGGAATTGTAACATGTTCTATAATTTTATAAACAAGTAGATAAAATACCCATGATATGAATTATAGTTATTCTTATTTAACCATAAATATGAACTTTAATGTAAGATACATGTTTAGTGTTTTCAAAAATAAGTCATTTGTTGACAATGTTGAAAAATGCTGTCCTGATACCATTGTTTTGGTACTAGCTATGAGAATCAATGTTACAAAGTCATCATTACATTTAGTTTCAAACAGTTTGGACATGACAGAAAAGTAATACTTTCCCTGACACTGGTAATAGTGTAAGTGTAAAATCAACTAATGAATATAAAAGCATTAATGAGCCATATAATGTTTCCATATAATGTTTTTACAGAAGTCATATGGTAGGTTCTGGAAAAATATAAACAGGTACTTATTGTGGAAGAACTTTTAGTGAGATTCCAAAGCCTAGTCTTCATCAGAATTTGGACAAGTCTTCATATATCTCTTTTTCCTTAATAGGCACGTTATATCTCACTCTGCAAAGAAAGCGTGTAAGAATGAGGAGAATGGAGGGAAGCCATATAAACTTAAACTGAACAAAACATCTTTAATTTCTTGTACAAGTGTTCAAAGACAAGCATCAGTGCACACTGTAAATGAATCTTATGAATGTCTGACATATGGAAAAGAATGTAGTTCCATATATTTTCAAAAATACCAACAATCTCATACTGGAGAGGTAATCTACAGATGTAATCAGTGTGGGAAAGCCTTCAGTCATTCCTCTTACCTTCAAGTACATAAACGAATTCATACTGGAGAGAGGCCCTATGAATGTAAACAATGTGGGAAAGTCTTCAGTCGTTCCTCTTACCTTCAAGTACATAAACGAATTCATACTGGAGAGAGGCCCTATGAATGCAAACAATGTGGGAAAGCCTTCAGTTGTTCCTCTTACCTTCAAGTACATAAACGAACTCATACTGGAGAGAAGCCCTATGAATGTAAACAATGTGGGAAAGCCTTCAGTCGTTCCTCTTGCCTTCAAAGACATAAACAAACTCATACTGGAGAGAAGCCCTATGAATGTAAAAAATGTGGAAAAGCCTTCAGTCGTTCCTCTTACCTTCACATACATGAACGATTTCATACTGGAGAGACGCTTAATAGATGTAAACGATGTGGGAAAGTGTTTGCTACATCCAGTCAGCTTCATTCACATGAATGGACTCATAATGGAAAGAAACCCTATCAGTGTGAACAATGTGGGAAAGCCTTCATATATTGTTCTTCCTTCCATCGACATCAGCGAATTCATACTGGGGAGAAACCCTATGAATGTAAGGAATGTGGCAAAGCCTTTACTTATTCCTTTTATCTTCAAACACATAAACAAACTCATACTGGAGAGAAGCCTTATGAATGTAAACAATGTGGAAAAAGCTTCAGTTGTTCTTCTTACCTCCGTAGACATAAATTAATTCATACTGGAGAGAAGCCCTATGAATGTAAGCAATGTGGGAAAACCTTTACTTATTCCTTTCATCTTCAAACACATGAACGAATTCATACTGGAGAGAAGCCCTATAAATGTAAAGAATGTGGGAAAGCCTTCAGTTGTTCCTCTTACCTTCAAAGTCATAAGCGAACTCATACTGGAGAGAAGCCCTATGAATGTAAACAATGTGGGAAAGCCTTTGTTTGTTTGAGTTACCAATTGCAACATGAACGAATTCATACTGGAGAGAAGCCCTATGAATGTAAACAATGTGGGAAAGCCTTC
This sequence comes from Marmota marmota marmota, assembly GCF_001458135.2. NCBI lineage: Eukaryota > Metazoa > Chordata > Mammalia > Rodentia > Sciuridae > Marmota > Marmota marmota. The sequence continues at coordinate 12,135,803 of NW_025999942.1, read as the reverse complement.
ATACGTTCCTCTTACCTTCAAAGACATAAACGAACTCATACTGGAGAGAAGCCCTATGAATGTAAGTAATGTGGTAAAGCCTTCACTACTTCTTCTTATCTTCAAAGACTAAACAAAGTGACACTGTCGAGAAGCCCTATTAATGTAAATAATTGGGAAAAGCCTTCACTACTTCCTTTACATTTAAATACATAAACAAACTCAAACTTGAGAAAAACCCTATGAATGTAAACAACGTAAAAAAGTCTTTGGTGGATCCAGTCAGCTTCATTCACACGAACGAACTCATAAAGGAAAAACACCCTATGGATGTAAATAATGGAGGAAAGCCTTCTATAGATCTTCTCACCTTCACAGACATGAAAGACCTCATTCTTCAGAAAAGCCCGATAAACAATTGGGAAAGCCTTCAGTAGTTCCTCTTGCCTTCACATACACGAACAATTTCATAAAAGAGAAAAGCCTTGTGGTCATAAACAATGTGGGAAGGCCTTCAGTACTTCTGCTTACCTTCAAATGTGTGAATTAACTCATTAGAGAGAAGCCTTTCTAATGGAAGCAGTGTGGGAAATCCTTCACTACATTGAGTCACTTTTATTTACTTGAAAGAACTCATGCTGGAGAAATGCCTTGTGAATGTAAACAATGTGGGAAAACCTTTGCTTGATACAGTAACATTTTAAAACATCAAACAACTTATGCAGGAAAAAATCCTTACTAAAGAAAAAAACGTGAAATGACTTGATTTTTGGGTTCTGTTTTAAACCTGAGAGTAATTGTATTGTAGAAAAGCCCATTGAATGCAAATAAATAAATAAATAAAAAGAGAAATAATTTAATATTCTCAGTCACCTTCAATAACATGAAAGTATTCATGGAAAAGTTGTTGAGTGTGTGTGTGTGTGTGTGTGTGGTGTCTGTTTACATCTCCACATAAACCTAATGTAGAATGATGGATTGTTCCTGGAGGGGCAGAGGCATACAGGGCAAAACTTCCGGCATAAGTAGCAAGTTGCAGGTTTAAACAGGTCATGAAACCTCAGAGGTCTTGCAGAGCATTTATGGAACATGAATTGTGAAAGAGATTTTGTGAGGATCCCAGTTAAACCACCATGTCTAGATTTTTTTTTCTAAAGGTTGACTGAACAAATCCAGGGCTAAAAGGTAGGAGGGTGCTGGGGCTGCTCCTGCAGAGGTCCTAGAAGTGGTGGCGGGAACCCGGTGAGACAGACGGTTCCGTGTGCCTAGACCAGGCTCTGGACTCCAGAGGTGTCCATGCCCCGCAGGGGTTTCCAAGATGTATCCATCACAGTGATGAAAGGGAACCAGCAGATTCTGCGATGAAGCGACCTGGGAGCGATAAGAGCGCAGAATTATCCCAGGCCATGTATTTTCCTCCAAGAGGCCCGTGCGCTCCTCTCCAACAACGCGGAATTCAGGGCAGGGGCATTTCCCACCCGTGCTAGGTGGCTATCACCCCCAGAGGGCGGCAAGGCGCACGCCATGGTGACCCTCGAGCCCACATTGGCTGCAGCGATCTCATTCCTTCCCCTGCCTCCCGTTCCCTCTCAAGGTGTCTGGCTGGGAAGTCCAGCCCCCGACACTCACCCAGGGCCCAGTCCATGCGCTCCTAGTCTGAGGTCTGCTCGCCCAAGCCTTGATCGCCCAGCGCCCCAGCCCACGGCTCCTGGTCCTTCCTGCGCCTATTGCAGGGCACCTGCTGGGGACGCCAGCTGTGCCAGTCCATCCGGTGTGGCAGCGGGTGGTGGTAACACCCCTGTACCGCGCTGCCCGGCACTGGGCAGCGCTTGCTTGACTTTATTGGTTAATTTAGTTGGGGGAGTTAAACCACGGGTGCTGGGGTTACGCGGGGGGGGGCACCTCGCCGGGCTCCCGGCTTGGCTGTCACTCGGGTACAGCACTGATTTCAGTTGGGCAAGGCCGAGGCTTCTGTCCTGCGCTCTCTCCTGGAGAGTTGGCTTCTGCACACTGAGAAAGGGATTGGCCTGCAAGAAACGAAGGAGGAGTACCTTACCCAGCCGTTCTCTCTGTCCTCCTCCCTGGCTCTCTTCTCCCTCACCTCTCCTCAGGTACCCCCACCTCCAGCACTCCCCCAGCCCCCTCCACTCTCTGCTCTTCCTCATCCCCCACTTCCCCTCTTCCCTACCCCTCCATCCTCCTCATCTGACCCCTTTCTCCTCTTCCTCCACCTCTTCCTCCCTCTCCCCCTCCTCCTCTTCCTTCTTTTTCTTTGTACTGGGGATTGAACCCAGGGCCGCTTTACCACTGAGCAAAATCCTTATCCCTTTTTGTTTTTTTTTTTTTTGAGACAGGGTCTCCCTAGTTGCTGAGAACTTTAGATCCTCATGTCTCAGTCTCCTGAGTTGCTGGATTGCAGGTGCACATCACCAGGATTGGCCCCTCTTACTCTTATTTCTTCCACCTCTGGGTACTGAGTTGGGATTGAGAAAGCAAACAAGATGCAAAACCTTACCAGGCTTGTGCTGATTGCTGATGTGCACATGCCCCCTCCTCTACAGGTGAATGGTTGATGATCCTATCATTGGTCCCCTCCAGAATTTTGTGTGCATCTTTCTAGATAAATTCTTTGCCTCTGTTTGGGTTTTGGGGGCGTGCTTTTTTGAGGATGGTTCTGTTCACAGCACTGAGCAGAGCAGTGGACAAGATGAGCAGCTTGCTAGCCCCTGCCAGCTTCCTTAGTGGGTGTGTGCATGACATGCCCAGGTTTACCCTCTTCACAGCATCACAAGGTGTGCATGTCTGGCCCATGGCTTGCTTCCTTCTCCTTGAACGCATCAGGAGCTCTTTGGGTGCCACTGGTGATTCCTCTTCATGGTTTTCCTTTTTCTTTTTTTGCCTTGCTAGTGATTGAACCAGGGCCTTGTGCATTGCTAGGCAAGGCTCTGCAGGTGAACTACATCCCCAGCCCTTTGTTTAAAAAAAAAACAACTTTATTTGAGACAGGCTCTTGCTAAATTACCCAGGGTTATATGAGGCAGAATAGAAGAAACAAGAAATTGGTGGAAAGGAGACAAAAGGAAGGACAAGAGAATGAGAATTTAATTCAGAACTTCTGCATTCTTTTCCCAACCTTGTTATCCCTAAGCCTGTCTCCTCCAAGCCTATTGTTCCCAAATTCCTGGGAAATTTCTGTGCACTACTGATTAATCTCCAACAAACAGATTAAGCAAAGTCAGATACAAATCTTGAGGAACCTACAATTTAGGGAACTTTAATGAGAGAATGAAGACACTGTGAGCCTGAGGATTCTGAGATTGGCCAGACCACCAGACAGTGTCCCGAGATCGCCATGATAATATCAATTCTACACACCACCCCTCACCAAGTATTCTTTAAAAGAAGAGCCAGGAACCCCCAAGTCATGTCTCTCACCCTGGAGGTAGTCCAGATTCTCCCTTGAATGTGTCTCTATTTCCTAAATAAACCTCATTCTGTGCCTCTGATTGGGTGCCAAGAGCCCCACTGGTCCTGAGTCATGTTCTCCCTTCACTAAGGATCTCTTAGGACCTTTCTCTGGAGACACCTCTGTGTGACATGCCTGTCTCAGCGTCCAAAGCACCTGGGGTACAGTGATTTTTTTTGAGGTGTTTGAGACTGAAAAGTAGGAAAGTGCTCTGCCACTGAGCTACACCTCCAGGCCATTTTAGTTTACTTTACAAGTTCTCATTAAGTTGCCCAGGTTGACACTGGTATTCCAGGACTGGCCTCGAACTCCTGGGCTCACTTCATCCTCCTGAGTAGCTGGACTTCAGGACTAGGCCCCTGTGCAGGCATTTGGCTTGTCATTGATTACAGAATAAAGAGCCTGCCCTCTTGGAGGATTATAACCCTTGAGGTCAAGTTGTCATGAATATGCAAATAATTGTCACCATGTGTTGTGGAGCTGGGTCACCTCTGTTGGTCCAGCACAGCAGTGGGGGACATGGACCATTGGGTTGAGGAACATAGGTGCACCAATTCCTGAAGGAAGTGCTGAGGCTAGGGCGCTGCCTCTGTCGCTCATCGTACTGGTGCTACGTGGGAAGTATAGCTCACAGGCTCTCAGAGTGGGAAGTACAGTAGAAGCAGAAAGATGCAGAGCCAGGTGAAGTTATGAGACCAAAGAAACCCTGAGAGGAGCTCCAAGTTCAAGCTTGACTCTGCCAGCTAAGTGCTCTGGTGCAAGGGACTCTCTTCCTCAGCTTCAGTTTCTCCATGTGTCAAGTGAAGACTCATTTATTAACTCAGCTATTTGACAAGTGCTTTGGTGCATGATATGTGGCAGCTCTCATCTTAGGTTCTAATGATATGCATTGAGCGAGACCTGCAAGTTCCTGTTCTGATAGACCTTAAGTTTCCGTGAGGACCAAAACGATAAATAAAGAAACCTATTCTGTTGTGATGAGTGTCACAGAACATAAGTGCAGGTGGTGTGATTACATGGCTGGGAAGGAAGGCTGTGGCATCTGAGCTCAGCCTGGCTGTAGAGGAGATGGTTACAGTGTGTCCCTCATAGGGACTCTGACAGAAGTAAACACGATGTCGAGGGCCTGGAGCCTACCAAGTGCTACCTCAGTGTTTTTTTTTTTTTTTTTAAGAGAGAGAGAGAATTTTAATATTTATTTTTTAGTTTTTGGCAGACACAACATCTTTGTACGTGGTGCTGAGGATCGAACCTGGGCCGCACGCATGCCAGGTGAGCGCGCTACCGCTTGAGCCTCATCCCCAGCCCCCTCAGTGGTTTTGATATTGCTATTTCTGTCCTTTGTTTACTTATGTGTGGCTAGAAGTCTTGGAGGTGCTAGAATCCCTCTGAGCTTCTTAGGAGACCCACATTGCCAAGTCCTCTATCAGCCTCTGCCCACAGAGGCACCCTCTGCATCTTCATGACTCTGGTTCTAGGCCGTCTGGGAAACCTGCCTTGATTTCCAGTCAGAATGCACTGTGCCTAGTTTCTCTGTGCTTTTTAATCCCTCGCCCTTTTATACCTACTAGGGATGGTGATGTTTAGTAGTCTCTTATGTATGGTTTAGAATAACTTTACCCATGTACAAGCTTTTTCCTTAAGTCACAGGCTCCCCCACCTGCTGCACATTTGTGTACCAAATAGAATCAGTATATTTGCTGTTTTGTGACTTTTAAAAAGCATATGTTCTGAAGATAGTTTGGTGTGAACACATAGATTTCCAGGTTTCATAGTGTTCTATAGTGTGTACTGTATCACTTCCTGTACCAATCAACACTTAGATCAATATACGTACATGTACATTTTCTTTGTGCATTATCTTTGCCTAATTTGACTATAAGTGAATTCTAGTAGAGGAATTTCTTGGTCAAGAAATTAAGTGGTTTCAAATATTATGATCACTGATAACTAAATAATGATTGTTCTAGAGGAAGCTCTTACTTGTATGGAGAGTAGTATTTGAGCTCCCCTCTCTCCCATTTTAATGAGCTATGTGGTTTATCCTCAATTTGACCAGGGTGATGTTCTGGATTGACTGGGGGGACCTGAAGCCTGAGATTTATCGGAGCAACATGGATGGCTCTGCTGCTCATCGTCTCATTTCAGAGATGTGAAGTGGCCCAACAGCATCTCTGTGGATGACCAATGGATCTACTGGACGGGTGCCTACCTGGACTGCATTAAATGGACTACTTTCAGTGGCCAGCAGCACTCAGTCATTCTGGACCACCTCCCACACCCTTAGTAGGTGCTCAACTCACATGCCATTGCTGTCTTCAGGGCAAGACCTTATTTATTCCACCGTCAGGCAATCTGCCAGAGAGGGTAAAGAGCCTACTAAGGTCCAGAGCTGGGGACTTGTAGGGTCTTGCAGAGATGCTGACTCCTAGGAAGTCTGTTCTTTTCTAAATTTGAAATAATTTACTTCAGCCCATACCAGATAGAGGTGCCAGAGTCCTGGCTGTTACCACTCTTCACAATTCAAAAGGCTGAGAGTTTAGGTAATTTCTCAGGACTGTTCCAAGCTTGGCCTCCAGTGCTGGGATCCTCAGTTTGGCTCTGTCTCTCCATGACTTGTGAGTTTGCTCACTTCATTCCCTACTGACTGGAGATGAGCGCCCTGACACATGTTGCCTTTCAGGTCTCTTTTCACTCTAGAGGACAGAAGAGTTGTCTATCCTTGGGAAGCAGGTTTGGAACTGAGCAGATTGGCTGTGGCCAAACTTGAATGCTTCTCTGAGAGTTTCTTTTGTGGATTTGGTGAGGTTTGCATAAAACCCTGATGCTTGCATTCAAGTGGAATTTTGATCAGACCAGTCATTCAGACAATAACTGTTAGTTGTTCCTTGGATAGGGGAGCTCCTGTTCTTTTAGAGGCTTCAGAATAAACACCAAAGAGCTGGACTAACAGGGAAAGGCTTTCTTTCTAGAATGAAACTTACTGGGATAACTGGTCACAGCTCAGAATATTCTGAACTTCCAGACAGCAGGTCCCAAATGGAGGTTCTGGCAAGCCAGCTCACAGGGTGGAGGAACATGAAGACTTTCTACAAGAGGAAGAACACTGGTCAGGCAGAGTCTTTTCCTTTGTCTCCCCAGCGCTGATCTCAGGAAAGGGCCTGTGTGTGGGCAATCTCACTCAGAGCAGGACCTGGCAGCCTGCATCTTTGCTGTCATGACAATATACACATTATTTAATTTCTTCCTGATGACATCTTAATTTCTTTTCCTGCCTAGAGTGCTGGTGCTTGGTGGGTAAATACACCCTCCTCCTGCCCTCAGCCCCTCACTGATTGGTGGTGTGGCTTCTGTGGCAGCTGGGAGAGCCAGCGTGGGCTTAATCCCACTTGGCACATATCCAGGGAGCAGCGCTGGCTGGGGGCTCAGACAGTCGCATACCCATTGAGCCCCCTACCTCTGTTGTGATGCTAAATGTCATTCTGGGTTGCTGCCACCCCTGTACCCCACCCTCAACTTCTAAACCCCATGAAGGAAAAGATTGTGTCTGTTTTTTTTCCTTTCTGTAGTAGCAGTGACTAGCCCTTAGTAGGTGCTCAACTCACATTTGTTGAAAGATGGGAGGAGCAGGACAGGGGAGAGCTACCATGGGTGGAGATGGTTGCTGTCTTCGTGACCTGTCGGTCAAGGTTTTAGGAGCTGCTAAATGAAGCTTTCACCTGCTGGCACTGGAGGCTGAGACTCCTAGGAGGAAGGCTCTTGCCTTCCTCATCCACCCTTCAGCTTTGCTTATCTCCAGCCATACTGATGATATAAAGATCAGGGCATTCCTGAGAATATCAGTCCCTTTAAGCCATCCCTCTTGTCTCTATAGGATTAAGTAACATCTTGACTTTCCTTCATGGACAAAATTCTAGGTTTTCTGTTTTTAACTGGATTGTTAATGTTTTATGGGTCTTGGCTTATCCTGTACTAAGAGAAAATTGACAAGGAAAATAATAAGATTATAGGTATTATTATTATCCCTCTGGGACCAAGGAAGCCGGCACGGGAACACCCTTTGGAGACTATCAAGTGCCCTCCTGATGTACGTCTGTCTCCCTGGTGTATCTTCACAACCGACCTGGGAGGTGGGGAGTGCTGGTATCCCAATCAGTGGTCTGTAAGTGAGAAAATGAAACCTTACCTATACATTAGCTTTCTGAAAGCATTCTCCTACTATAGGAGCAGGGCTTTGTTACATTTGTGCTGCTAAATGGAAGCGACACCAGTTTTAGAGTTGGAGGAGATGCAGGAATCTTGCTTTTCAGTTGCCATGACTAAAATCTCTGGGCCTCTGTCTAAGGGAGGAAGCCAGCCCTGTTGCTCTGCCTCCCGGGCCTGCATTTCTCTAAGTTGTTACCTAGTGCAGAAGAGGGAGGCTCCATTTCCACCAGCTTGTAAACGTGTGTTTGATGTGACGCAGCAGCTTCTGCAGCACAATGTTCAGGTGAAGTTCCTGGTCCCTGGGGTGCTCCTGCTTGCTGACCTCTCTTTGGCTTGGTTTGGAGTTTGTTCCTGCCATCCTCCCTCTTGATGACCATTTCATCCCAGCCATGTCCAGCTGACATGTGTCACACCCAGCACCCAGGAGTGGCAGGAGAGGGAGTGTATGCTCTGAGCAGGTACAGATGTGATCTCCTGGTGCTGGACAGACAGGTCGGAATCTCAGTTTAGGTGTGATTGACCCTCAAGAGTCACCTTCATTTACACTCCCCACAACAATTCTGTGGGTTTAGGATAGCACCTGGATCGAGAAAAGACCGGTTCAAAGGGAAATGTGTGCTGGCAGGTGGGCCACATTTGGGGCTGTGTGCCAGCTGAGGCTGATCCCTTTGGCCCAGTGCCAGTGACTGCATCTCTACTCCTGTCTTCACCTCCTTTGCAATTCTCTTTTCCTTTGGTTGTGAGCAGGAGGCTTCCAGGACATCTGCACACAAGGCCAGAGAAACAAGTGTCTAGGCCCTGAGACGGGCAGTCTGTGTGAAGCCACCTGCTGCAGCAGCCCCTGGCTGTCAGTGCTGCCGAGTACATGGGGTGCCTCTCAGCCTCTAGCTGCTTGCTCTAACCTGCCTGCCTTTTTCAGACACCCAGAGGGGACTGACCGCATATTCATGATGCATACTGGTCACCCCAACGCCAGTCCTTCTATATTCTTTTTGGTATCTGCTCCTAATACAGGGTTTTCTGTTAGCCAAGTGTAAAATAATTATAAACACATTCATCAAGGGACTGCTTTCATATGTACCTACTGGTGTTCTTTGGGGGCTTTTTCAGTCTTCCCCAAGTCCTTATGTACTCTGAATAGTCCCATTTTATAGATGAGGACATAAAAGTCAGGTTTAGTAACCTGTCCAGGTCACACCCTCAGTAAGTGGTAAGATTTGAGCCGTGACCTAGTTGACCTCAAAACTTGAACTTCACTGAAACCATCAGGCTCTGTCCCTCTACTGTCTGTGGCTGGAACAGCAGTACTCTGGCAATGTGACAGTAAATTAGAATACTACATTTTGCTTGATTCTGGTTTATGATAAAATATTTGTTGACTTGGAACACTCATTAACTTGAGATATTTGATTAATAGTGAATACATTTCTTGTCTTGATCCTGGATTAATTTTCAAGGAGTGTCAGTGGAATTTATTATTTGTAAAAAGTAATTTTCTCTTTAAAGAGGTTATTTTGTACAATTTTTGATATATTAAATCAATGCTGCAATATCTTATGGTATTTTGGAGACCTTGTAATTCTTCAGATACTGCAGGCTTAAAGCATTAGTAATGAGGGTGAATATTCATTATTTGGTGTAGATTTGATTTTGATAATTGCCAAGTGTTCAGATACTTAAGTGAGAGAATAGCATTTTTGGCTCCAAAACTGGTTCAGGAGGAATTTTCCACCAGAGAAATCTGAAAATGTACTGAAGATGCCCATGAAGACACCTGGAGTTGTGTGGTCTCCTATCGGGACGTGTTTAAAGATCGTAGTTCTCACCTGTGCATTCTTCCCATGAGGACAGGGGTTTTCAGACTGCATACCTTGCTTACCTGGGGCAGTTGGCATCCTGTAGAAGGGTCTGTGGCTGCAGTGGGACTCTGCTGAATTCTTCCATCCTCTGCCACATTCTCTCCAATGTCATATTCAAATTTTCTATTCTGTGGTTCATAGTAGCTGAGGTGCTCCTTCCCTGCTGATCTCTTGCAGGGCTTGGTTTGGCATTTGCCCCTGGATACTGCCTCACAGCCTGCAGTGTCATTCAACTTGGCCGGGATTGGCCTCCTGAAATAGGACACCCCATTTTGGGTTCTGTGCTTTCAGCGCTTCCTTGTTTTCGTAGGAACATTTGCTCTGCATGTGAAAATGTTAATCACATTATTTTAGAGACGCAGTCCACATGAAAATATCATCCTACAGTTGAGTATGTTTAAATAGCATCATATTTTGTTGTTGTTCATTGTCTTGGAAAATTGAGTGGTATGTTGTCTCTGAATACAAAGAACATGTTCTACGTCCCTTTTTAGTTGTTTCTCATTAGTAGTGGCTCAGAGTCAATTTTGAATCCCCCTTTATAGCCATGGGTTTGTGATTTGAGCTAAAGAGCAGTTGATGCTCACCAACTACCAGGGAGAGCTGCTGACTGGTACTTCTGCTCTGGTCACTTGGATATTCTATTATGGTAATTGTGTTTTTATGATCGACTAAGTTATTTGCTGAAGGTTTTTTGAATGTTTCTTCACATGGATCTCTCTCTTTATCTGAGTGTGCTTATTTTATCTATTTAGCAATGTCTCTTACTGTCTTAGAATCAAAGTGACTTTGCTGCTTTTATTTTTATTTGTAATGTCACTTAAAATCAACACATCCAAAGCTATCAAATGTATCATTACCCATATCATCACCCATATTGTCATTCACTCTTTGGGCAGGGCTTATTTGGAATATCTTGACTGGATGGAAGCAGATTACTTGGTTGTATGATAAAGGTGGTGTTGGGGTGTCTGACTAGATCTCACAATGGAACAATCGGCAGTTGAGTTTTATCAAAGTTTTAATGTTTATTTTCTTGTTTTCATTATTAACATGAAAACTCAAAATAAAGCAACATACATTTCACAAGTCTTTGGCTTCTGTGTTATCCCATAGTTGTGTCATGTTTCCAATTGTTAAAGTGGGTTATGCAGTCTCCCTACTTTACCCTCTGGAAAGGTGTAGGGAGCAGAAAACACCTTTGCCATTTTTGTTTATTCACATAGCCTCTCTCAAGTGCAGTGATGGAATTTTTGTGAAATGTCACTCTATTTGCTAAGCTGAACCAGGGGGAAAACTTGGACATATTAAAATAGATCAACTCTAGTCCTTTTGTGGGTTTGTTTGATGGTGGCTAATGAGTACTTTGGTTGGTTCTTCATTTAGTTCCTCAGCTGTGCTCTGGCACAAAGGAGTTGAGAAGGGCAACCTGGAATTCTGTCCAGGCCCCAGCATTACCCACATGCTTGTTCTAATGAAGGGCCTTTGCATCCGAAGGAACCCACTCAACATAGCTCAAGTGGAAAATGTTATTGGCAGAATCAAGGGAGATGGGAGATGAAGGGGAGCCTTAGAGGAACCGCAGCTGGGAGTAGCAAAGCCATGCTCTTTTTCTGAGGCCCTGGTGTTCCCTTTTCTCCCCATAAGTCTCCTATCTGCAGGCCAGAGTGCTTCTCCAGAGTGCTTTGGCTTGAGAGATTTTGACACCTACTCCGTACCCCTTCTTCCAGCTCTGGATGCCTAATGGCTTTCTATGCTTTTAAAGGCCCAATTCCATTTTCCCAGGAGAAACATGTGCCGCATGCATGGCTTGTGTAGTGCAGTGGAGCTGATGTGGTAGGCATGTCTGGAGAAACCATGGCTGTGTGGGTCAGGTCCTGACCCAGGGTCCTGAGCAGAGGAGGCGCCCATCTGTAGGGAGAGGAGGCACAGCATGCCGTGTTCTAACCCAGCATGCTGCTGTGTATCTTCTCTCCTGGAGGCAATGCCTTTGTGTCCAGGCCCTGCAGCCTGCTGTGCCTGCCCAAGGCCAACAGAAGTAGAAGCTGCAGGTGTCCAGTGGAAGTGGCCAGCAGTGTTCTCCCTTCTGGGGACCTGGTGTGTGACTGCCCTCAGAGCTATCAGCTGAGAAACAATACCTGTGTCAAAGGTGGGTCCTTCTGCCCTCAGCCTCCTTAACTTCTTCCCACCTCCCAGCCATGATACCATGTTCCCTAATCATCGGGGGACACTGGAAGAATCTCAGGCAGAAACAAAATCCACTGGGGACTTAGAGGCATCTGGTTTGGTGCTAAGGCCTGTGGCAGGTCGGTGCTCATTCAGAACAAGCCCGAGCTGTTCACGCGAAAGTAGTGGCTCTGCCTTTGGTTTAAGTGTCAGGTGACACTGGCTTTCTTTGAGGTCTGTCCTTCTTCTCTAAGTCTTCCTCTCCTCACCCACCCCTCCTATCTAGATTCCTCATCTTTTCCTGCTGCAGCTTTATCTTTTTCTTTGCATTACTAGGGATTGGATAAGGGCCTTGTACATGCTAGACAGACATTTTATTACCACTGAGTTATAGACCCAAAGGTTTTTATTTTTTGTTTTGAGAAAGAGTCTTACTAAGTTACTCAATTGGCCTCCAACTTTTGATCCTCCTGCCTTGGCCTCCTGCACAGTTGGAAGTAGCTGAGATTACAGGCATGTGCCACCACACACAGATTCCCACTGTTTACAAGTTGGACTAACCTGCCTTAGAAACATGACTAGCTTGACCCCTTCAGAACTGACCACACTAGCCTAGTAGTCACCTGTCCACCACCCCAGACCCAAACAGCCTGAACTCTCAGATCAATGTTGGCAAAGACCTGGAAGTTCTGACTTCCAAACTATGACTAAACAGCTGTCGCAAACTTATTCTCAACCTGCTTTGAATGTGGACACATGCATTCAAAATATTTTCCTTTTAAGAACCTGTTTGAAATTTTCCCTGTTTTCTCCTTTACCTCTTCCCCAGGCCCCAGTCTCATATTTTTGTCAGTGAGAACCCCTAGAAGGGGCTTGCCAGGAAGTGCTTGGCTGATGGCCAGAATTCCTGCGTTTCCTTATGTCCCAGATTACATTTGTTTTGTAATCCTAACCTCGTTTCTCACCACAGCCTTTGAGACCAGGGCAGTGAATCACTCAATGGAGACCCTATAATCCTCCTTCCTTAAGAAATAACAGGAGGGAAGATGGAGAACCTTCCTTCCTTAAAAACAGGAGACTTTCAGGCTCTGGGTGTCATCTTACAGCTCTTTGGAAAGGGTGGGAGGTGGCCTAGCATGTGACCAGTATTGCTTCCCCTCCTGGTCGGCTGAGGCACTGTGGGTCACCCCCTGATCTGGCTGCTTTTAAGTAGTCGGAGTCGGTAGCCTGATCTTGAGGGTAGAAAAAACACAAATGTATTTTGTCTTGGTGCTTGGGCGAGCCTTTCTACATCCCCAGGGATTCAGTCACCTCCCCTGTCCTTGGAACCCTGCCCCCCTTGATCTCATTGGATGGAAATTTTTAATGAACCTAGAGTCCCCCCAATAAAAGTCCACTCCAAGAACCGTGCTCTCTCTCTCTCTCTCTCATGAGATTCCTTGCTCTCCTGTTTGGGGAGCTTGAGGCTGAGGGCAGAGGAGCCATTCAGGAGCTTGATTTAAAGGTAAATTGTGTGTCTGTGTTTTATTTGATGCCTTAGGAAGTTCACTGAGCGACCTCTAGTTTAGCTGTCTGCGTGGGTCATAGATGGCAGGAAAGAAATAAAGTCAACAACTGAATTGTAAGAGGAGGGCAGACAGGTTCTTCATGATCCTCTTTAGAGTACTTGTAATTTTGCAAACAAGAGGACAATCATCATGGGTCTTTGACCCAGTTGACTAAACAGAGCAATGTGTGTGTGTGTGTGTGTGTGTGTGTGTGTGTGTGTAAGTGCCTACTTTAAAGATGTCATGGAGCAGAAAAAATTCTCTTCATAGTCTCTGGATCCCACTGAGTTATTAAAGTCACTCTATATAGATGTATAATTATATAAAACTGTATGGCCATCCCTTGGTACTCCAGGGAATCTGTCCAGGATTTCAGTGGATTCCAATTCCATGAAGGCTCAAGTCCCTTCTATAAATTGGCCCAGTGTTTGCATAGAACCTACACATATTCTCCTGTGTACTTTAAATCATTGCCAGATTACTTACAGTAACTAACACAAATGCTATTAAGTATGTGTAGTATTGTATTATTTGGGGAGTAATGATAAGAAAATAAGTTTTAATATGTTCAATATGGACAGTTTTTTTCCCCTGAATATTTTCAATCCATAGTTAGTTGAATTTGAGGAAATTAATTTCATGGATACATAGAACTGACTGTATAGATATTATAGGTATCCATGTATTGAATATGTGTGTTACTTTGTAGACACAGTCCAGAGTTGCTGGTATACTGAGTACTATGTAGTGCTGATTCAGTGTATTTGCTACCAAGTACAACCAACTGATGTCATCAGTAACCACCCATAAGTATTCATCTAAACCTGCCTTTTAATTCAATGTAGAAAGAAAGTCCTGTGGTCCCACAGTAAGAAGGATATTGGTTTCATTTCCTCCCCACCCATCTCTGATGTTTAGAGAACACCTGTCTTTGCAACCAGTGTCATTGAGGCAATGGGAATTTTTTTTATCATCTGAGTTTTTGGCAAGTAACAATTTATGACAGTTTCATCCCCTGACCTGAAGTCACATACATATTCAAGGAAGAGTCCTGCTGAAAATTTTCACCTGAATAGGTTCAGGAGAAGCAGAATTCACAGAGGTGCTTCACAGAAAACATGAGAGCTGCAGCCCCAGAGAGAAAATGCTTCAGTGAATCAGTTTTCATATTGTTGGATCTACTGTGGGCATGAAGTAAGAAATGAAGAGAACTTTCTCTGGATCAGGGTAACTTTAATTTTTTTATGTTATACATAACAATAGGAATCACTTTGACATAATTATGAAAGCATGGAATATAATTTGTTAATCTTTAATGACTCTTAGAAAATAGTGTGACCTGGGCTGGTAAATCAATCTGTGGGAAGGAAAAGATTTTATACTTGTATAGAGTAATTCTTCAGATTTGCTTTAAGATGTCTGAAAATATTGTAAATCTCTGCAGAGAAAACTTCTCTTTTACCTTATAATAAATAAATTTAATCTTTCCTTTATAAGAGAACATAAAACTATGTGTGTGTGTGTGTGTGGGGGGGGTGGTGCTGATTGATCCCAGGGCCTGTGCATGCAAGGCAAGCAAGCACTGTATCAACTGAGCTATATTTCCAGACCTAAAGCTATTTCTTGATTTGTGAATTTAGATATTTTGACCAGCAGAAATGCAAGAAGGAAACAGAAGAAATAGTTTATTCTTGAAGATTTTGGAGCCAGGACTCATTTTTAATTTGTTTTTAAGTCTAATAAAATATTGAAAAATATTTGAAGATTTTTATATAAGACTTTTGTTAGGCAGAAAGAATCTTATTCCTTCCTGAATTAATCTGATACAACATCTCAAAATCTCTGGGACACTATGAAGACCATTCTAAGAGGAAAGTTCATTGCATGGAGTACATTCCTTCAAAGAAGAAAAAGTCAACCAATAAATGATCTAACCTTACTTCCCAAAGGCCTAAATAAATAAGAACAAATCAACCCCCAAAGCAATAGAAGACAGGAAATAATTAAAACCAGAGCTGAAATCAATGAAATTGAAACAAAAGAAACAATTGAAAAAAATGACAAAACAAAAAGGTGGTTCTTTGAAAAAATAAATAAAATAGACTCTTAGCCATTGCTAATGAAGAGAAGGAGAGAGAAAACTCAAATTAATAACATTTATGATGAAAAAGGAAATATCACATCAGACAAAACAAATACAGCAGATAATTAGAAATTTTTTTGAAAACTTGTATTCCAATAAAATAGAAAATATTGAAGGCATCGACAAAGTTCTAGAGTCATATTATTTGTCCAAATTGAATCAGGATGATATACACAATTTAAACAGATCAATTTCAAGTTATGAAATAGAAGATGCTATCAGAAGCCTACCAACCAAGAAAAGCTCAGGACTGGATGGACACACAGCTGAGTTCCACAAGACCTTTAAAGAACTAACACCAATACTCCTCAAACTATTTCATGAAATAGAAAAAAAGGGACACTTTCAAACACATTCTATGAGGCCAGTGTTACCCTGATTCCAAAACCAAGCAAAGATACATCAAAGAAAGAAAACTTCAGACCAATATCACTAATGAACATAGATGCAAAAATTCTCAATAAGTTTCTGGCAAATTGAATACAAAAACTTCAAAAAGATAGTGCATCACAGTCAAGTACAGTTCATCCCAGGGATGTAAGGTTGGTTCAACATATGGAAATCCATGTAATTCATAACATCAATAGACTGAAAGATAAAAAAATCATACGATCACCTCAATAGATGCAGAGAAAGCATTTGAAAAAATACAGCACCCCTTCATGTTCAAAATGCTAGAAAAACTAGGAATATCAGGAACATATCTCAACATTGTAAAACCTATCTATGTGAAGCCTCAGGCCAACATCATTCTAAATGGAGAAAAAAATGAAAGCATTCCCTCTAAAAACTGGAAAAAGACAGGAATGCCCTCTTTCACCACTTCTCTTTAACATAGTTATTGAAACCCTAGCCAGAGAAATTAGACAGATGAAAGAAATTAAAAGTATACAGATAGGAAAAGAAGAACTGAAATTATCACTATTTGCCAACGATAAGTTTCTATACATGGAAGACCCAAAAAATTCCCCCAGAAATCTTCTAGAACGAATAAATCAATTCAGCAAAGTAGCAGGATACAAAATCAACACCCATAAATCAAAGGCATTTCTGTACATTAGTGACAAATCCTCAGAAAGAGAAACTGAAAAAAAACACCCTATTTAGAATAGCCTCAAAAACAACAACAACAACAACAACTTGGGAATCAACTTAATGAAAGAGGTGAAATTATAGGAGTTCTGTGTTTGGGATTGGGGTCCCTGATGACTTCAGGGCTGTGGCATGCTTGGTGCCTGGGAAAGTTTCTGTGCAAAGGCATAGGATGCCCAGTTGCTATGGTAATGCCCTCTATGCTGAGTCTTATCAGCTTCCACCTTAATCTTAGGCACATAACTCCTGGGAATAAAGGAACTTACTTGCTTGATAACTACAATGTTTCACCAAGCTCCGCTGCTCCTGGATCTGCCCACCTAACAGTGACTTCAGACAATGGACTTTCTTGAGAACTGCACAAAGCTCCTAACATTGCATATTATAACTGTGAAATGTAACTACAAAATAAGCAACCTTACTGATACTCTAAACAATAATGTGGTTATGGCACTAATGACCTAATGTTACCTATTGATGTAAAGAAAGTTTGGCTGCTTGGTCTCCCAGCCACTCTGCCACCTTCCCTGCCTCTGCATCTTGTCTCTGTCTCTCTTTATTATTATTCCTTACATGAAAGACCTCGACAATAAAAACTACAGAATGCTAAAGAAACAAATTAAAGAAGGCCTCAGAAAATGGAAAGATCTACCTTGTTCTTAGATAGGTAGAATTAATATTGTCAAAATGACCATACTACCAAAAACACTATACAGATTCAATGCAATCCCAATCAAAATCCCAATGACATTCCTCATAGAAATAGAAAAAGGAGTCATGAAATTCATCTGGAAAAACAAGAGGCCCAGAATAGCCAAAGCAATTCTTAGCAAGAAGAGTGAAGCTGGTGGCATTGCTATACTAGACCTTACAGAGCAATAACAAAACAGTATGGTATTGGCACCAAAATAGACCTGTAGACCAATGATACAGAATAGAGGACATAAACAAACCCCATAATTTCAGTATCTCATTTTAGACAAAGGTGCCAAAAACATACATTGGGGAAAAGGTAGCCTCTTCCACAAATGGTGCTGGTAAAACTGAAAATCCCATGTGACAAAATGAAATCAAACCTCTATCTCTCACCATGCACAAAACTCAACTCAAAGTGGATCAAGGACCTAGGAATTAAACCAGAGACCTTGTTCCTAATAGAAGAAAAAGTAGGCCTAAACCTCCATCATGTGGGACTAGGCCCCAACTTCGTTAATAGACCCCTATAGCACAAGAATTAAAACCAAAAATCAATAAATTGGATGGATTCTACCTAAAAATTTCTTCTTGACAAAAGAAACAACCAGTGAGGTAAATAGAAAGCCTACAATATGGGAGCAAATCTTTACCACAAGCACATCAGATAGAGCACCAATCTCTAGGATATATAAAGCACTCAAAAATCTTAACACACACATACACACACACACACACAAAAACCAAACCCCAAACCAAAACCTAATAATAAATGGGTCAAGGAACTGAACGAACACTTCTCAGAAGAGGATATGCAATCAACAAATATATGAAAAAATGTTCAACATCTCTAGCAATTAGAGAAATGCAAATCAAAACTACTCTAAGATTTCATCTCACTCCAGTCAGAATGCCAGCTACCAAGAATACAAACAACAATAAGTGTTGGTGAGGATGTGGGGAAAAGGCACACTCATACAATGCTGGTGGGATTGAAAATTGGTGCAGACAATCTGAAAAGCAGTATGGAGATTCCTTGGAAAACTTGCAATGGAACCACCATTTGACCCAGCTATCCCTCTCCTCAGTTTATATCCAATAAACTTAAAAACAGCATACTACAGTGACACTGTCACATCAATGTTTATAGAAGCACAATTCACAATAGCTAAATTGTGGAACCAACCCAGATGCCCTCCAGTAGATGAATGGATAGGGAAACATTGGTATCTATACACAATGGAATATTACTCAGCATTAAAAGAGAATAAAATCATGGCATATGCAGGTAAATTGATGGAGTTAGAGAAGATAATGCTAAGTGAAGTTAGGCAATCCCATAAAACCAAAGGCCGAATGTTTTCTTTCATATGAGGATGGTGACTCACAATAGCAATGGTGAGGGGGAGCATGGGAGGAATGGGGGAACTTTAGATAGGACAAAGGGGATGGAGGGGAAGGGAGGGGGCATAGGGTAGGAAAGATGGTGGAATGAGTTAGACACCATTACCCTAAGTACATGTATGAAGAAATGAATGGTGTGAAAATACTTTGTGTACAACCAGTGACTTGAAAAATTGTGCTTTATATGTGTAATATAAAATGAATTACATTCTGCCATCATATATAACAAATTTGAATAAATAAATAATTTAAGGAAAAAAAAGAAGCCTACATCCACAAGTCTGGGATCTGCACTGTTGTGAAACCTGGGTACCCATAGGGAATGCACTTTTATCAAGGGATACAGCAAGGGCCTCAATGAAGCACAGGCTACAAGTGTTTACAGAACATCTTGGACTCCCTGTGTTTAGGGACCATAAAGTTGAGAAATTAGACATCTCATCTAGGACATGGTAGAACTGATCACAGAATGGGT
The DNA here is from genome assembly GCF_001458135.2 of Marmota marmota marmota. NCBI lineage: Eukaryota > Metazoa > Chordata > Mammalia > Rodentia > Sciuridae > Marmota > Marmota marmota. The sequence continues at coordinate 12,116,773 of NW_025999942.1, read as the reverse complement.
GCAAGGAAAGAATCATACCACTTATGACCTGTTTATGTGTCTTTGTGCTCTATTGAACAACTGAGACTGAATGGAAATAGAACAGCACTCCTAGGAAATGAACCATGGCTTAGATTACACCACTAAGTAACAACAGAGACTAATAAGTGATATCTGAGGATGAAAAGAAACTAGTGTCAGGCAGGGAGAAGTGAGGAGATGCCCACTGGTTGTGGCCTTTGGAACTGCAGTAATGGGGTTATTATCTCTAACTTTTCTCTTAGCTTTCCCACAGGTCCGTTGGAATCCTGGAGAAATCCCGGAGAAATCCCATGGGCATGTACAGAGAACCAGATCTGCATGGTACAAGATGTGGTTTGACAGTCACAGAGGCATGCTCCAGACCTCCCTTTGAGAATGGGCCCAATACCAGTGTTAGTGCAATCAAAGACTTGAGTCCCTTAACTAAAGTATTCCAGATCATGGCCTGAACCCAGGGAAACTCTAGTTATAGGCACATGCCAGGCTACAGACTTGAGATGGGGAGGCTAATGTTGATAAGTTCCACTTTTAATCCCTCTAGACTTCCCCCTGTGGTTTCTAGATATACCTGTGCTCCCTCCCAGAATCAAAAGGTGGCTTAAAATGTTAGGTAAACTTGGTTTTCATGAGTAATCTAAGTTAAAAGTGAATAAATCAGATTAACATAAATGGGACAAACATCATAAATATGGTTTTTAAAATTGTTGCTTAAGATTGCTTTTTTTCTGGTCTTCACTGAAAGCATGGGTTAAAATTCTACTTTCATGCGTGTTCTAAAATACTCTCAGGATGATAGGATACTGTTTTATTTGGATCCAATGTCACCAGACTTTAGGCTTCTGAAGGTCAACACTCCTGAACTCCTGACTTGGGCAAGGGGTATCTGAGCCAGGTGCAGTGGCACCCACTCCTCCACATGCCATGTATCCTTCACTATCTAAGCTAAGGAAAACATCATGTACAATTTCTTGTTTCACATTCTCTTCCCTGTAAGCACTGGGTTTGGTAATCCTTTCTTATTTATCTGTTTTTCATATCTGTTACTGGCCCTTTTGGATGAGAGTTATATTACATTGATCTTATCAGCAGTCTCTTAAATATCTGATTGAATGGGCCACCTATAAGTAAAAACCTGCCTAATAGAAAGATGTTTCACTATCTCATCTTTAAACAATCCTCTGTATAAATATATAATGTTACAATTAAGGTTGGTCTGTCTAAAGTAAAATATATGAAAGAAATTCTAAGTGTACAGATATTTATTCAATTATATGTTACAGAGTCTAAACAGTCAGGCACTAAGTTTACCAGAAGATAACCCTAAGTACTTTCTTTTATACATGGCCATAAAAAGGCCACACTGTTATTTGAAGATCTGACTTATATCAGTTTACTTTGACTAAATCAATTTCTAATCATTAACACTGTTTCCTAAATGTATAAGAAACTTCAGAGTATCTTTTGATTTTTGTTAACCCATGCAGACCCATGATTATTGTTACCATACTCTCTAAATTCTAAATTGTGCTTTGAAAGTTAAACTTAATTAAATGTAAGGCTTAGGAGAACACATTGCCACATTAATATTCTCCAAACCAAAATTATCTGTAACAAAAATCTCACACTTATATAGAAAAAACAAATTGGATTGATATTAATTCATCTCATTTAATGTTTTATAGCTGGATAAAGTAAACTGTTATCAATACATTATATATACAAGTTTTTGTTACTCTTCACACTAGAATTGGTATTAAAATGCATTTTTAAAAGAAAATATGGAGAGGGGCTGGGGATGTGGCTCAAGCGGTAGCGTGCTTGCCTGGCATGCGTGCGGCCCGGGTTCGATCCTCAGCACCACATACAAAACAAAGATGTTGTATCCGCTGATAACTAAAAAATAAATATTAAAATTCTCTCTCTCTCTTTAAAAAAAAAAAGAAAATATGGAGAGCATAATCTGTTTAAAGGTAATGTAAAACATGAAAACATTAATGCACATATCCACACAAAAGGAAAGTTAAAAGCTCTCTTAGTCTTTCTCTAATTCATGTTTTAAATACAATGTTATATTAACTAATGGTCATATAGACTCAATAAACAATATGTACAAACTTTGAAAAATGACATTTAAGAGACAAAATCAGCTTCAGAACTAAAACATTTTACCTAAAATTTATCAAGAGCCATAACTTACCTGAGATAAGGCCTTGCCTTCCACCTTATTACATGTTGCAATGGCTCCAAAACAGACCAAACTTCTGTTCATTTAAGGTTGCGTTCTGAAGATTGATGCTTCTTACAAAGATTACCATGGTCTCAAACAGGGATATAAAGTATAAGGCAGCCAAAGTTCAAGAGAGATAGTATATACACTGAACATGTTTTTACTCTTTTTTTTTTTTGGTATGGAGAATTGAGCTCAGGGACTCTCAACCACTGAGCCACATTCCCAGCCCAATTTTATTAGAGACAGTCTCACTGAGTTGCCTAGTACCTCCCTGTTGCTGAGGCTGGCTTTGAACTTGCAATCCTCCTGTCTCAGCTGCCCAAACCTCTGGAATTACTGGTGTGTGCCACCATGCCCAGCCATGAACATGTTGTTCTCTTGTAATTTCATTTTTTATTTTCCTTGTAAACTCAATAACTGCTGACTCTTAAGGTTTTTCAGAGGTACTACTTCAAGAACACACAACCTAGATTAATTTGAGATAATAAGCCATCACCTACAGGGAAGACCCCAATTAAATATAAGGGATAAAAGACAATAAAGTTATAGACATTGAAGTTAAAACCCAGTACTTTTACTGATGAGACTGGCTTGCTGGATGATTAAGATCAAGGCTTAAAAATTGAGGTTAAAATAAAGAAGGCAAGGCTTTTGCCCTCTGAGTCAGCCTAAACCCGGGTAATGAGAGAACTTCTCTAAGGAACTTTACAACTCTGGGCCACATAACCTCCTGGGCAGGGAGATTAATGAGACCCCTGGAGAATGGAAGGCCAATCAGTGCACTGCTACAAATAGGGGGATCACTGGAAAAGGGAGACAAACCTAATGTTTCCAAGAGAAGCCATCTCATTAAGGAGACCCTAACCCATCCTACCTAGCAGATGACACTAAAAGAGCTAAGAAGCTGCTTTCAAGTTCCCCAAGAATTACCCCTTGCAACATCTGCAGTGGGAACTCAGCTGACTCTTAGCAGCAGATAGAAACCAGGTCCATTTGAACAGCACCTAGCAAAAACAGCTATAACCAAAATACAGCCATCTGAGCATTTTAGAGGAAAAAATTCTTTTATATGTAACTTAGGAGGTACCCTTATGTCAGTCCCACAGTCCTTGATGTCCCCAAATTTCTAAAACTTATGCTTTATGAGGATCATATTTGCCCCTGTGTAAGAATGGCCATAGCCTAAGGAACTCCATTTTAAAATAAAACTGCAGTCCCCACCAGGCACGCCTACAGAGCCCTCCAATATTATCATCAGGCATAAAATAAGTCACTTTCCACAACCCTGATAAAACTCAGAGTGAAGTCACTGCCATTTGCTTTCACCCTGATAAGAGTCAAAGGTGTGGGATCAGGACAGAAAACCACCAAACCATATGTCCTGACTCTAAGATGAAAGACGTCACTAAGATGTCACTAACAGCTGATAGGGACTGAAAGGGCACATGGAAGCCCCCAAATTTAGTATAAATGATGAAGAAAATGAACAGACACCCAGCCAGCTGACACTGATGCTCACCTGCCAGAGAGCCTGATGAGGACCTGGACTGACACCTCACTTCTCATCATCTGCCTGATCCTTGGCATTGCTCTCCAACTCTATAGCAGCCTCCTGACCCTGGTGAGAATGGTGATATGCCCTTATGACTGTATCTTTGGCAAGCCATCAACTCCATGCCAGGAGAAGCCTCCATCAGTTCCTGACCTGGTCACTGTGGTCTGAGTGAGTCGGCATCTGCTGGACTGAAGACCTAAGGCTTAAGACTTTATACCTAGTACTTAAGCTTAAGAGGGGATGTCTGTATTAGGTCTGTAATGAAGAGGTGTGTTTGCAGTGCTTAGAGTTAACTTAGAATTTTTTGCTTTGAATTGATTATGTCTATTGCAGTGCCTAGCATTAAGAATTGTCATTTTCTTGATTAAGAACCTATAGAGTAAAATTGTATTGAGTGATTTGAGTGAATAAAGTATTGAAAAGGGCAGAAGCAGTGGACATTCTTTATTTCTACCCTCGACTGCAGATGTCACAATTTTGCCCATCGTGACACCCTGCCTACCAATATTAAATTGATCTCTATACCTCAATTTTCCTTGCTTCTCAAATGGACATTTAACCCCACCACCAAAGCCTGCCATTTCAATAACAGCCCACAGCAGATACAGGAGGGTCTTGACATACTAAACACAGAGAAGGGAGGCCCTTGTGCCTTTTTAGGAGAGAAATGCTGTAATTTTGCCAACAAATCCAGAATATTCCAAGGAAAAATAGCTGAGCTCTAGGAGAGCATTGAGAAATTCTTCCAGGAGCAGCAGCAGTCATCTCCCTGGAATCATTTGGGCCAGACTCTCCCCTGGTTATTCCCGTTGATGGGCCCTCTTCTTAACTTCATCATAATGCTCTTAATAGGACTTTGTTTGGTAAAATGCTTGACAATTTTTTTACAAGATTGAATAAAGGCACTGTAAGAAGCATATGCCATATACATGCTGGGACTCACTAAGTTGCTGGGAACAAGGAACAGCAGCCTTTGGCATGCTTAGTCATGTCTGCTTGCAATTGATATCTACCCATAAGGGGTGCTAGCCATAGGCATGCTTAGCAATGACTGGTTACAATTGATAGGAAGCACGGCTCTGTGGACATGCACAAAGATCATACCCAATTGCAATTACATCACCTCACTGGACATAACCAATGGACATTGACTTTCAAGAGGTGTGACCAATCACCAATGTACACCACCAATGTGGAACTGTATCTAAACTGCTTGTCCTGACACATTGCAGGTTTTGCTCCAAGGACATTGGTGAGACTGGCCACCTTGCTGTCTGTCTCTGGATCAACTCCACCATTCCCTGATGTCCAGCCATCGACTGAAGAGAACTACCAAATGAAGACAATGTCTGCTCTTCAGCTAAGAGAAGTCATATGGCATAGGAGGTATTTTGGGGCTCATGGTTGCCCTAGGATTCTGTGATTTGTTTGTAGCATTTAATTGTCCTGGGATAGTTTGACTTGCTTAAAGTGTTTAATTTGTGTGCATTGAATTCTAGTTGGGGTGCCACAGCACACCCGACATTTTTTGCCTTAATTGATTATATCTGTTGATTGGTATGATCGAATATACGCTTGCTTTTAAAGACAATGTTGAATCTGTGACACAAAGAAAAGACCACCGACTCCAATTTTAAACCAAGTTTAAGCAAGATTATATTGTGTATACAGGAGAGCTGATCAGTGACTGCCTCATCCAAAGGCCGGGAAAGAGGACAGCATCCGGTCTAAGAGCAGGGTGGTTTTTACTAAAAAAAGTTACAAAGACAGGTGTCTTGGGAACTTACAGCTAACAGCTTTCTTACAATACAAGGGCAGATAGCATATTAGTGATCTACATGGCTTAATATTTCAAGGTAGGGAGTAAATTCAGATTCCAATATCAGAATATATGAGGCACTGCTGAGGTTTCAGAGAGGGTTGTTATCTGGTCAGAGAGAGTAAGACATGGGTAAATTCAAAGTACAGGCAGGAATTCCAAACAAGTTTAAAAACCAAATATGGTCAGCCAAATAGAAATCTTAATATTTTACAGTAAAACAGAAATGAACCTTTCATGACCTTGTGTCGAGATGGCTCCCAATCTTAAAATGGAATTAGTCTGGGTTTTTCACACAATCCACTTCTGAGTAATGATTAATAGCAACACTTGCAACAGGCACTCACAAATCAGACTATAAACCAGCTCTTTATGAGCCAATATGGCCCCCTCCTGGAAGTTCTGGCCTAAGCCCTCACCCCCATTCAGCTCCAAGAAGCCAGAACAAACTAACAAATGATGCTCCTTATCTTTGTAAGACAAAAGGCCAGAATGATGGATCCCTAGGTCAAAGTAACCTCATTTTGAAAATCAACACCTGCCCAACCAGGCATGACCTTCCCATTAGGCCTGCCCTGAAAGAGTCCCTAACTGCTGAAACCTCAGCAAAGACATCAAGTAGAATCACAGGACCAGTTGGATTATTTTTAAACTACTCTGTTGTACTCGACTACATAATCAAGAAGTTTCCCCAGCAGGCTAAATTTTTTATTGTTTTCTTTTTACCATAAGCACTATGCTAATAATTTTTACCTGTTGGAGTATATATATAACCTTAAGCTTTAGCTATGCTAGCCTCAACAAACCTTGCGCCCAAGTAGGACCTGCCATTACTGGATCTCCACTAATACTAAACTGTACCTACTCATGTCAAGATCCAGGAATTGGCCCAATCGAATTTTTCAGTCAGGTATTCAAGAAGGGACCATGGAAAAATCTTACAGACCAATCTCGAGGGGATAATATAAATTTTGGAATCTATAAAGACTCAGCTCACCCTCAAGATTCAGGACAGTATTCCTGTACTAAGATAAAAAAGGGACCCCGATAGATACTGTCTATTCAAGAGCTACTTTAAATGTGAATGTTTCCATGGCCCCCTAAATTATATAAATACTCAGAACTTTTGGTTAAAATTGGCTGTTAATACTATGGACAAATACTCCTTCTGCATATGAGAAGGAAACTCAATCCATCAATTGTTAACTAATAATCTTATGGGCCTATCTGTAAAACATAATGATTATGTTAAAGTCACTGGCCTGTGTACCATGCAGAGTCAGCTTTACCACCTTCACTGGTTATCCAAAAACATTGTTTATGCATAGATTGCACCTTCCCTGATTCCCCCCAAATTGCTCCATTAAGCAAGACATTTCCTACCCGGTGGCAAACGACTGCCTACTGGATGGGGTTTTCTCTGTAATAAAACAACTTTTCAGGCTTTGCCTGCAAATTTTTCTGGGATCTGTTCTATTGGATGGATGTTTCCTTTACTGTCATCTCTGGCATCTCCCCACTGAACTACCCAAAGGCTGCCCTCTGACTGTGAAGATAAGTTAATCCTCCTGGACCTACTAGAGGTTGCAGTTGCAGCAGCCTTTCTTTTGCCAGTCCCAGGTCTAGTGGTAGGAACACAGAGAGAAATCACAAAATTAGCCTAAGGTTTTAGCAAAACAGCTAACCTCACTGAACAGGTCTGGGCAGGAATTAAGAGATGAAAGAACTCGGAACATCCACATTACAAAATAGAGCAACTATTGATTTTATTTTACTAAAACACCATTTGGGTTGTCAACAATTCCCAGGCATGTGCTGTTTTAATCTTACAGATAATTCTAATGTTATCCAACAACAGACAGAAAAATAAGACAGGACATTAACAAAATTAAAATGGATAACTTTTGGTCAGGCTTGGGAAGTTAGTTTCCATGATTGAATTCTCTATTGGGTTCCATAATTTGGGTTCTTCTTCTTTTTTTTTCCCTTTAATTTTTATTGTTGGTTGTTCAAAACATTACATAGTTCTTGACATATCATATTTCACACTTTGATTCAAGTGGGTTATGAACTCCCATTTTTACCCCGTATACAGATTGGGTTCTTCTCCTATTAGTTATTGTCCCATGCTTCATTAACTATACGCTCCAGTTCATTGGACTACAACACAAGTCTCTTATGTACCATTGACAGTATTAGCCTATAGGATGGACAATACTAACTGCTCCCTATCAAAGATTTGAAGGGGACACACAAGACAAGGAGGGAAATGATGAACCCAGCCTAATTCCAGTTTAAGATTGGGAGCTATCTCGTCAGAAGGTCATGAAAAGTTTATTTCTGCTTTAATGTAAAATACTAACATTTCTATTTGGCCTGACCTTACTTTGATGTTTTAAACTTGCTTGGAACGCCTGCTCATGCTTTGAACTTACCTCTGCCTGGCTCTCTCTGAACTGATAAAAACCCTCCCTGAAATCTCAGCTTCTCCTCATTAATTCTGATGTTGGAATCTGAGTTTACTCCCTGCCTTGGGACATTAAGCTGTGTAGATTATTAACCTGCTACCTGCCCTTGTATGATGCTTGCAGAACCTTGCCAGCTCTCTTACACCACCTCTGTGTTATGGAAACTCCCTGCTCTTGGACCAGGGACATTCTCTGGCCCTGCTTTTGGGTGAGGCAGTCACTGGTCAGCTCTCCTTGGACACAATACGAGCTTGCTCTAATTTGGTTTCAAATTGGAGTTGGTGGTCTTTTCTTTGCATCATGGTTTCAACACTTGCTCCCTGACTGAGGGCCCTTGTCCTGCAGGTGATGTCAAGCCTCCCCTGCTTGGCCTCCTCCCGGGCTTTCCTCTTCCCTGAGAGCTGTCCCTTTCCCCACTCGTGGCTCTCACCTGCTCTTCCCCCTCCTGGCTGTCTCCATTTCCCTCATGCACTTATTCACATTACTCTGTGCCGGGCTCTCTGAGGTTGTATTACTACAGGTTTCTCCTGCACTGTTTTTCCTCTTGTAATTCCCTTAATGTTAGTGTGTGTGATTTTCTCATTCTTCACTACAGTTTGCTCTTCTTAGGTAAAAATGGTTTTTCTATTCCTCTCAAACTACTTCCTCTAAACTTCTGAAAGAATTTTGATTTCTCTGATGTGAGAACTTAGAATGGTATTTGTGAAGTAGGTCTGAAATGTATTTTTACAGTTAGGTTTGTCTTGGCCCCTGTTTCATGGTTCTTGTGATTTTTTCCCCTCTAGAATATTTGTTATGTCATCAATTGGCTTTCCCCATAAAGGCAGCCCACTGAAAACTTCATTATCTCTTGGTTCCTTCTTCCTCTGTCTGCTAATTCTGTGCTGTTTGGAGTATCATATTTGGAAAATCCCAGATGTACAGTCATATGTCACTTACATACAGGGATACATTCTGGAGGAGCATTTTTAGGCCACCTCATGATTGCACAACATCACTCCCTATTCACATGATCCTGGTGGCACAGCCTCTTGCACACCTAGGCTCTGTGGTGTCGGTGGTTCCCGGGCTACAAACCTTCCCAGCATGTTGCTTTACCAAATCCTGCAGCTGACAGTGCATTAGGTTTATTATACCAGCATCACTGCACACACACAAGGAATCTCATAAAATAGACACCCATATGTGTGTCACTATGTGACCAACATGTCCTTGAAGAAAACCTTGTTGTGTCCACCTGACTGTATATTAGACAAGCCAGCAGTCTGCATTTCAGACAATGTTAACAATTGTTACAAATTTCTTATGATTATTAGGCTTAGCAAATTACTTTCTTGGTCATTATAAAGTCTATTTTGGAGATTTATATAATTCTGCAAGGCTATCATTTGGAAGAGGTGAACTTTGGTGACACTGAGTTATTCCTAAGATACACATATCTTTCCACTTACCCCTTTCTGCTTTGATATTATTAGAACTATTGGAAATTTTTTGTTTATCAGTCATTGTTCCTGTTTGTTGGTTGGGTAAATTTTGTCTGGAGTAAACTAGTTGCAGCCTTCTAATTTTTCTCATTTCTAATTTTGTGATCACCTGGTTGAAATTTTTTCTACAGAAAAGCTTCCAATCTCCTTGAGCAGAGGGTTGGGCTTTTTTTGTTTGTTTTGTTTTCAGATGGGTGGTCCTTTAGTTTCTAAGGTAAGAGTAGAACAAAATAATTAGATTTCTGAAGGAAGGCATGTGTTCAGTAACAACCAAGCTGCTTATCTATACTCTCAGCACTATTGATACTGCCGGTTACTGGTGATGAGTTCTGCTCCCTTGGAGAAGCACGCTGAGGCAAGCATATGAAGCAGGGTTTATTTAAAAAGGGGTCGCCTAGACTTCTCCCTCTCAGAGGGAGAAGGAGGCTATAGCTAGTATCCTGGTATCCCCAGAAGTGAGGTGTTCTGCCCTTTTTATATGTCCTAGGCTTCCTTTGTTCCCCTGCCCTCTTCACCATATCTTTCCCCAAAGGTGGGACACAGGTTCTGAAGTGGGAAGGGCAGGATAGTGCAGCCTAGGACACATTAACAACCTTATAGCTCCTTGTAGGGAGGGACAATTCCTGGAACAGGTTACCTAGGCAACAGGTTGGAGAAGGGGCAGGTTCTTGATAAGGGTGGAGGAAGGGCTCTGAAGAAATTAACATTTAAATCTCTCAGGGGACAGTCTCCAGCTTCCCAGGGTCCCTCAAAATTGGCCTTGATCCGACCTGACTTGATTTACTTATCTATACTGGCTGCCTGTCTAATTGTGGCTTCACTAAGACTCAGTGTTACTGCTTAGTTTTGTGAGATCCCTTCCAAATTCTTAGCTCCTTCTACCAGCAAAGGTCCAACTTTGTCAGCAGGTTTCCAAATGGTTGTCATGAGGACTAATATTAACTCTATTCTGGACCCAAGGTAGCAGGGCTTTATTATTCATGTATTAGACATGCACCTACAAAGCCATTATGGCTGACCCAGGAGCATACCTACTCCCTGGACTCCACAGAGAGAAGGGTGTTTTTGCTCTGCTGATGATTTTATTGATAGTTCACATGTTATGTTGTAACACTGCTGTTTGGGGAAGTTCAGACTGAGGGTACAGGTTTTGATACAAAATCGTGAAATAAATATTTGGAGACCTCAGAAATGTGAGAACATCTCACATGGGCAGATAGAGCCCTCATGCTGTCAATCTCTCCTGGTCTGCACTACACTTTTCTGGAATATTTTAGATTTTAGTGTCCTTTGAGGATGTGGCTGTGAACTTCACCAGGAGGAGTAGGCTTTGCAGAATTCTTCCCAGAAGAATCTCTACAGAGATGTGATGCAGGAAGTCCTTAGAAAGCTGGCTTCTATAGGTAAAGATAAGGTTTTATTACATAATCAAACACTGTGTAATTGGGAGGTTTTTTTAAATTTATTTTTTATATTAAGGTTTTGTAAGGGACCGCCGAAGCGTCGGAGGGAGAGACCACCAAGAGACCACTCATGCAATTAGCAGAAGGGGATTTATTGATCCAGCATGCTGGGGCTTCGTGCCCACTCAAGAAATGAGAGCAGCCCAGAGCCCAGAGCAGGGGCTGAGCACTGCTTAAGTACACTTCTTGGGGAGGGCGGGGACTTTACATACATCACAGTCTCCTTTAACAAATCATCATACACCGCGGGAAAATCAAACAACAATTCCTAAACATGATTAGTTCATTCATTGGCAGGAACAGATCGGGCGGGGGTGATTGGTTACTCCTAAAGCGGGGTACACATTCAAACTGATTGGTCCAGGCCCTGCGATGCCTACGTGCAAGGCTACACAGAGCCCTTAAGTTATTAAACAACCAGGCGGTCAGGGGAAATATTTACTGGGCGGTTCCAAGCATTGTCTTAACAGCTACAGGAATTTCAGGTTTTGCATGTAGCATAGGAACTTAACAATGCCTGGTCCTTTACATTTTAACTCAGGCCTTGCAGCTTAGAAACTTTACAATGCCCGGTCTTTTACACTTTAACTTCAATTTCTTTTACCCTTACAGTTTGAATCCTGGAGTGTTCCACCACTGACCCACATATGTAGCCATTTTTATACTTTATTAAGAGACAAGGCCTCCATAAGTTGCTGAGGCTGGTTTTGAACTCAAGATCCTCCTTCATTAGTCTCCCAAGCTGCTGGGAATACAGGCATGCACACTGGGCCTGGAAAGTGGCATTTTTTTTCCCTCATGGATTTCCTCATGGATTATGGAAAGCTAGTATTTGGGGGAATAAATTGGGCCTTATGTCATTGCATTGTGCAGCATAAATTTCATATTTTTTCCCCTTTTTTCTTCTTTTTCATTGTGGCATTATAGTTGCCCCTATTGTAAATCCCATAATTTATTCTGATATCATGATGATTTGTAATAATTGCTCTGTATCTACTTTTTAGGAGACAAATGAGAGGATTAGAACACAAATCCTGGGAGAGATCTAAGGTAATTTGTATTCAGCAGAAAAAACAGAGTGTCTTAAGGAAACTGTAACATGTCCTATAAATTCACAAACAATCAAACAAGCATGATATGAACTACAGTTATTCTTATTTAACCAGATATTTGAACTTTAAGATACATGTTTAGTGGTTTTAAAAAATAATTGATTTTTAATAGTATTCACAAACTGCTTTTATGATCTCACTGTTTTAGTACTAGCTATGAGAAGCCATGTTGCTAAGTCTTCATTACATTTACTTTCAAAGAGTTTGGACATGACTGAAATCCAGTACTTTCCCTGACACTGGTAATAGTGTAAGTGGAATACCAACTAATCTATATAAAAGCGTTAATGAGTCAACCATAAATTGCCTTGTAATTTTTTTACAGAATTCATATGGTAGGTTCTGGAAAATTTTAAATAGGTACTCAGCATAGAAAAACCTTTAATGAGATTTCAACTCTTAGTCTTCACCAGGACTTTCCCATTAGAGTAAGTCCATGTGAAAGGAGTATGTATGGACAAATATTAATGTAACTCTTTTTCCTTAATAGGCACATTATATCTCACTCCACAAACAAATCATATGAGAATGAAGAGAGTGGAGGGAAGCTATACAAACTTAAACTGAACAGAACATCTTTCATTTCTTGCACAAGTGTTCAAAGACAAGATTTACCATAAATGAACCTTATGAATATCTACATGTGGAAAAGAGTTGAATTGTTCCATGTGTTTTCAAAAATATTGACAATCTCACACTGGAGAGATGGCTTACAGATAAAAACATTGCGGGAAAACCTTCACTCATTTTCCTTACTTTCAAATTCATACATGAACTTATACTGGAGAGAAGCTCTATGAAAGTAAACAGTGTGGGAAAACCTTTGTTTATTATACTTCCCTTCAGCTATATAAACAAATACATACTGGAGAGAAGCCCTTTGAATGTAAGCAAGTGGGAAAGCCTTCAGTACTTCCTCTCACCTTCAAATACATGGACCATATCACACTGGAATGAAAACCTATGAATGTAAACAATGTGGGAAACCCTTCATCATGTCCTCTTACCTTCAAAGACATAAACAAAGTCATACTAGAGAGAGGCCCTATGAATGTAATTAATGTGGAAAAGCCTTCAATTGTTCCTTTTACCTTTACAGACATGAATGATTTCATAATGGAGAGAGGCCTTATAGATGTAAACAATGTGGGAAAGCCTTCACTAGTTGTGCTTCCTTTCCCATAACTGAGTGACTCATACCAGAGTGAATGATGTTATTGATGTAATAGTGTGTGACAACCTTGGCTACATCCAGTCACTTTCATTCACATGAGAGAACTCATGCTGGAGAGATGTTCTGTAAATATAAACAATATGGGAAAGCCTTTACTTGTTGCAGTTACATTTTAAAACATCAAGCAACTCATACAGGAAAAAAATTTCTACTAAAAAAATGTGGAAATGACTTCCATTTGGGGGGTTCTGTTTTAAACCTGAAAGTAGTTGTATTGGAGAAAAGCCCATTGAATGCAAAAAACATGACAAATCATCTAATATTTTCAGTCATCTTCAATGACATGAAAGTATTCATAGAAAAGTTATAGAGAGAGAGAGAGAGAGAGAGAGAGAGAGAGAGAGAGAGAGAGTATATGTATATAATGAAAGTACTCACAATATAGAAGAGGCCCATGAATTTGAGAAATGTGGGAAAGCTTCCAAATTTCCCAGTTCCTTTGAAAGACAAAAAATTCACACAGGTCAAAACCTATGCAAGTAACTGAAAGAATGAACAAAGCTTGTCGTCAGAGCAAATGCCCATTTATTGAGGAACAGCTCTGCATTTTTATAGAGCCAGGGGTGGTTTGACAGTTGGCATGGGGTGATTTTTGATTGGAGGGTAAGGATCAGGTGAGCCAGCAGGGCTAGTCTGATTGGTGGGTAGGATCAGGTGAGCCAGCAGGGCTCTGATTGGGGGTAAGGATCATGTGATCCAGCAGCAGGGCTCACCATTGGACGGCTCTTCTTGGGGGATGGGGAAGTTAGTCTTTGGAGCCGGGGGGACTCCCAACATTCCCCCCCCCCCCCCCCC
>NW_025999942.1:12094313-12101616 GCF_001458135.2 Marmota marmota marmota | reverse complement strand
CTTATACACATCTGTTTCTTGTAGGTGTCAGGCTATTCTTTGAAGGAGAATTTCCTTCTAGCACCTGGCACTCCCCCTTATTAAATTAGAATGGGCATCGACTTATTCTGGCTACTTACTGCTGAAATGGGGCGGTGTGGGAGAAAGAGGAGGGAAGTAAGGAGCCCCCATAGGAGGGCAGAGAAGACCAGTATCAATGAAGGTTCCTTGCCACCACAGATCCATGATGACGTCAGTCCATTCAGCATAGGTCTCAACTGGAGGTATCATCAATAGCCAGGAGTTGGTAATTCCTGAGAAGTTGGTTAAAACCTTGATTAGAAATTTTACCCACCTGAGTCTGAATGAACTTTATGATAGGGGGAAGGAACAGACACAGGGAGTTTTTATAGCCCAAATCTAATGGGGTCTCTGGGTCTGCAAGCTGCCTTGTTGGCCCAAGGGGGGTTAAGTGTTCAACCCTGAGTGAGGGATTGAGTGTTCAGCCTTGAGCGGGGGCTTGGGTGTTTGGGATTGAAGCAAACAGGTGACATAGAACCAGACAGAGGGTTTGAGAGGCCAGCTAACTTTGTTTGGCATGCCCTGCAGGTCCTGCAGACCAGCCTGTCCTGCACCTAACACCCTCAATTCCACTCTTCATTCCTAGTCCAATCTAGCTCCCTCCCCTCTCTATTAAGGCTGCTCTTCAAACTTTCTCCTACCTGGGTGTACCAGCTACCACATTTCCCTTTGAAAGCAATCAGATCTCTCCAGGTTTTATGTGAAACACCTCAACCTTAAATACTGATACTTGGAATTCTTATGAAACTGGGAGGCCCTCTGGAGCCCTGTGTAAACTTGAAGGTGGGCACACTAAGTGCATGCTATCACACTTGGCATAGATGCTCCAGCTAACCACTGGTCTGAGCAGCAAGTCTCAGTGGTACTTACGTATACTCCAGCTGCCATCAGAAGATGGTGACTTCTTCCCCCGGGAACTTAAAACTGAACTCAGACATGCACACACATACACATAGGAAAAGCAGAAACTCTATCAAAGCCTGTAACTAGCTCATGACACCAAAGTTTCTCACTCTTCTATTGGCAAACAGGCAGGACCCAAAGAAGCACCTTGGTTTTTCAGAAGCAGGGCATGTGGATCAGCATAACAGGGCAACCTCCACACAGGATGGAGAAATTGAGGAAAGGATTTAGAGAGCACTTCAGACAGGGGAAGACAGAATGATGATAGAGCAGGTGGGCTGGACCAGAGCACACCCAACGCCTCACCCAAGGAGAGCTCAGGTTGCCTCCCAGGACAGTCATGGACTCACTGAAGGTAACTCAGGTAGGGGTAGATATAAGCAAAAGGAAGAAACAACTTCAGCAGGAACCCAGGCATGGGAACGCTGTTGGAGGGTGGTGATGGGAACACCAGCATGTGCACATGCCCAAACTGTATGCGCCAACTATGTGTATGGTCCTGCACACCAGTTACACCTCAATGAAACTGGGAGGGTAAACAAAACACACATGTTTCTCCTTAGGCCCAGAAGGCAACTGGTAAAGTACTCTCTTATGATCACACTTATTCAGGGGTCACCATGCTCTGGACACCTAAGTGGTTTGTCAGAAGGACAACACACAATGGTCCCACTACCAGCCAGATCCAAGCAAGTAGGGGGTCTGTAAGGAAGAGAAGGGGATCTGGCTGAAGGGGGCCCTTAGGGTCAATTGTCTTGAATAAAGGGCAAAGAGAGGACCCAAGAGGGGCCAGAAATGAGGGGGAGCATTGACAAGAGTACTTAATGACAGATGACGATCGTTGGCTCTTCTGATGAAGGTGTAGGAATGCCGGGCTTAAGCCTAGAAATATGAATCCATGGGGTAAGTTGGTTATTAGGTAGTCTGAGTTTGACTGCCAAGGGAGTGCACATAATCACCTGAGCAAGACCCTCCCAGTTTGGTTTTAGAGGGGGCTTTTCCCCCTGGTGGGCAATAGTAAAAAAGTTGACCAGGTGTTAAGGAGGTAGGGTTTTGAGAGAGACTGGGGTCAGGAAGGAGCCAGGCTTGATAGCGCCAGAGTTCAGAGCATAGATGGAAGAGGAGGGGCAGGGCATAGGTTTCGGAGATGGGTAGGGGTTCTGTAGGCAGTCTGGGAGGAATGAGGGGACGGCCATACATGACTTTGAAAGGTGAGAGATTAGAAGGCTTTTTTGGCAGGGGCCTAATGCGCAATAAAGCCAAGGGGAGCACCTTTACACAGTCCAGGCTTAATTCCATGGTGAGCTTGGTGAGGGTCTCTTTAAGGGACTGATTGGTCCTTTCAACCTTTCCAGTAGCCTGGGGGCAGTAAGGGCAATGGAAATGCCAAGGGAGTGATAGCACGTGAGCCAGTCCCTGAGTTATCTGCGAGGTGAATTCTGGGCCATTATCTGATTGGATAGAAGTGGGCATCCCAAAATGGGAGATTAAGCAATATATCAACTACCATAGAGGCCCATTTATTGGAAGTGGGAAAGGTTTCAACCCATCCCAAAAAAGTATCTACCAATACAAGAAGATATTTTATGTTTTTTACTTGGGGCATGTTGGTGAAATCAATCTGCCAGTCTGCAGCTGGTATATGACCGCGGGCCTGATGAGAAGGGAAAGGTTTAGGTTTTAATGGAGTATTGCTATTGGTTTTCTGGCAGATCTGACAAGTGGAAGTGATCTGTTGTAGGAGGGTCTTATCGCGTGGGAAAGGGTAAAAAAGGAGTGAAGGAAAGTAGTAAGACTCTGTGGACTAGAATGGAATAGAGAGTGAAGAAAATGGAAGAGTTGTTGGGGATCTTTGGGCCAATCTCTGGGGGTAGCAAAGAGTAGCAGAGAGGAGGTAAAGCTCTGTAGGGCGGCTGATGGAGCTGCTTGATCGGCCTTGGAATTCCCCATAGTAGTAAGGGAGGAGTCAGTTTGGTGGGCCTTGCAATGGATTATTCCCAGTTAGGAAGGCAGCCTGGAGGCTCATAATAGGCCAGAAATAAGTGTGGAATTAATGGCTGCCATCCCTCTGGTGGTCAGTAGCCCCTTTCTTTCCAAATGGCTGCGTGGGAGATCAGGATATGGAAGATATATTATATAGGATGATGGATGAGAGGGAAATGACAGCATACCCTGCTACTTTAACCCCTTTGTATATAAAGGAGCTACCATCTGAGAACCAGACGAGGTCCGAAGAGGGCAGGGGTCCCTCAGAAATGGTGGTAGGGCAGGGTAAAATCGTCTCTAATACCTCCAGGCATTTGTGGACAGGATCTTGTGAGTGAGAAGATGGGAGGAGGGAGGCAGGGTTTAATGGAGAGCAGGGCTGAAAAGAGATGGAGGGATTTTCAAGGAGAGACAAGGAGGGATAGAACCCTGGAAGGGGGAAGTGACTGTAGCCCCCTTGTAAGTGAGAAAATCCTTTAATGGTGAGGAGATGAGATGGTTATCAGGGAGCCAAAGGTAAGCTTATGTGTTTCTTTCTGGAGGTCATGAGCTGCTGCTAGGGCTCTGAGGTATGGGGGCCAGCCCCTGGTGGTGGGGTCGAACTGTTTGGATAGGTAGGCCCACTAGTGCAAATGTGGGGCCATATTCCTGACCTTGAATGCCAGACTTTGTCCCTGTTTTTATATAGAGGGTGAAGGGTCGGGAGAGGTCGGAGAGATGCAGGGTGGGTGCCCAGAGGAGGGCCTTTTAAAGGGCTTCCCTACCGCTGAAAGTAGGGGTTCATCTTGGGGGCCCTTGGCCAGATTCCAGGCCCTGAAGTACCCAGCCAAACCCAAGAAGGAGAGTCATCTTTGGTCTTTGGTGCAGGTATAGACACAATAATGGCCTTTTTTCCTTGAGAGATAGAGAACCCTAGATACATGCTATTTGGGCCTTTTGTGGAGAGGCCTGATATCACTTTAAGGCCAAGAAATTAAGTAGGAGAACTCTGTCATCTGTTGAGCACCCTTTGGATGGCTAGAAGAATTTGTTTGCAAGAGGTGCAGAGAGCAGGATTGGATTGGAGCAAGAAGAAAGCCTGGAAGAGATCCCTTAGAATGGAGGGATCCAGGGACCTAAAAAGGGGCTATCTGCTTTGGTTGTCTAAGGGATAAGTGGACCAGGCCTGGGTGCTATATTTGATCCAAGAGGCATTGTAGGGGACAGTTGACTGGCAGAGAGGACACATTACCCATGTAAGGAGGAGGGAAGAGGACTCAGAGAAGGAGGAAACTGATTTATTGGCAAAAGGGGCGTCCCCGCTAGAGCCAAAAAAATCAGGAGTGCCTAAGTGGGAGGTTCGAGCTGCAGAGATTGGTCATCACCGAATCCTGACAGTCGAAGCTCTCATCCTGGACGGAGCCAGAGCTGTGGGAGACCTTGGCCAAGGCTTTTCGGGACCCCTCCTGGAGAGGCTGGATACTCCCAGGGCTGGAAAGAGGGGAGAGGAAGGGGAGGGTAAGTATCTCTCTAGCGGCTGAGTCTTAAGGTGAGAGGACTAGGACTTTCAAATCTGCCCAAGGAAGGAGTCCCTAAGGGCCACGGTAGCCTTAAAGGCTGTGGTGGGGTGCGTTCCTCCCCACAGGTGGGCAAAGAGATTTGCCAGATGATAATCAACATATTGCAAGAGGGTGGATTTGGGGCACTGGGGGTGAAAAGATTGGAGGTCAGAGGCCAAGGTTTGTCCAAAGAGGTGTGGACTATCTCAAAATACCTAAGGAAGAACAGTCCAGGTTAAAGGCAAAAAAATATCCTTTAAATCTATGACTGAGAAGTGGGTGGCAGTGTGGGGGATCTGAGACAGCAGGGTGAATGGGTTGGGAACCAAAGGATGTATGTTGTAGGCCCAGAAGAACTTTATGGGCCTAACGGAAGTGTTGATGAGTCGTAGGTAGGACACATTGGGCTTTTTTTACTGCTAGTATGGGAGTAAGGGGAATGAGCAGGACGGAGGTACCCCTTGCTAAGAAGGTCCTGAATAGTCAGGAAATGGTGGAGGGGGTGTGGGTATCCCACACAATCGGGTCAACTAGGTTAGTATGGTATTTCATGTCAGCCTCACAAGTGGAGCAGAATGGCCAGTTTTCTGCCAAAAGGGCCAGAAAAGATGAACAGGCCGATTCTGGGGCCTGACTGATGCCAGGAGCCCGTATGTTGATTGTTATATTGAATTTAGAGAGAATATCTCAGCTGAGCAAAGGAACTTGACATTTGGGGCATAATAGGAATGTCTGAGAGGTTAGGAAGTTGTCTATGGAACAGAGTAATAGGGGAGTCTTTCTTGGATAGATGGTCTTTCCTCCTACCCTGACAATAGGAGAGGTGGATGGCACTGTTTGCCCCCATAATTCTGTCAGGACTGAGAAGGTAGCTCTGGTGTCAAGGAGAAAGTTAACCTTGCACCTATCCACCTGAATCCGCACCCTGGGTTTCTGTCTATTGATCGTTATGGCCAGGGACAAGGACCCAAGGTACCGTCAATTTATTGCCATGCCCAGAAGGTCAGAGGGTTCCCTAGCCATAGGCCTCCTACGAGATCTAGGACAGTCAGAGCCCCAGTGACCTTGTTGTTGACATTTAGAGCATGGGGTATGTGGAGTGAGTGGTGCGGGACATGCCCTGGCCCAATGTCCCTCCTTGCCACACTTGAAGCAGGCGCCCAGGGGGGTTTTTGGTGATGGGTGGCGACCCAAGGAAGCACCCTGCAGGACCTGGGCGAGCATCTGAAATTTCTCAGTCTGGGGGTGGCAGGGCCTTGTTTGAGCTTTTTTAGTTTGGCCCCATTGTCGGGGTAGTTCTGCCAGAGGAAATATGTCATAAGGACATGACGGCCATCTGGGGTTTTGGGAGTCTGATCTGGGGGCAGCAAGTGGCCCCGGAGGGTGATTGGGATTAACTCGGTGAGTTTCATCCGCATGGGCTCTGGCAAGTTCCTAGACTCTGGTACGTTCCTCAAGAAGGAGAGTATTAGCCAATAACTTATAAGTGAGGCTATAAGCCTGGAGGGCCCTTTTGAAACTCTCTTTTGTGGTGAATGAGCCCAACCTTTGCCCGAGTTGCATGGGGTCATTAATAGAGAATGGGACATGTACCTGGATAATGCCCTCAGGTCCAGCGACCTCTCTTAAAGGGGCCATGGTTTGTGGGACTAGGGGTGGGACCTAGTTTGGGGGGAACTAAAGGTGTCGGCCGAGTCAGGGGGAGCACCTGATGGGGTGGACGGAGCTGTTGGGGGAGGTCGGTAGGGAGGGGGTTCATCTGCCCGATAGGTAGGGGTGAGAATGAAGAAGAGAAAAAGCCTCAACATAGGGGAACTCCTTCCACTTTTTCTGAGCACTCGCAGGAGTAAACAGATCTCTAAGAATTTCAGGATCTAGGGATCCTCCTGGGGGCCATTGACTTTGATTGTCTAATTGATAGTAAGGCCAATCTTGTGTGCAGAATTTAATAAGGGGGAGTGCCAGGGGCTAGAAGGAAATTCTCCTTCAAAGAATAGCCTGACACCTACAAGAAACAGCCCCCTGGGAGACATCCTGCCTGGGAGACACCCTGCAGCCATCTATCTCCCTGAGACATCCTGCGGCCACCTATCTTCCTGAAACATCCTGCGGTTATCTCACCTTGTGCAGACATCCAGCAACTGCTGATAAGAGAGCTTCCCCATCCCCAGCATATAAATACCCCTGTGTGAACAATAAAAGTTTACAGCTTGATCAGAATTCCTGTCTTGCTGTCATCCTTCGTGTCTCTTGTCCCTTCATTCCTCCCCATCTAGGTTCGCTGCCCTCGTTGATGTGTCCTGCCGGCCGGGACATCTGGTGTCCACTGAGGGGCTCGAGCCTTTGACTGAGAAGGAACGCCGTCCTCCGGGAAGACTTGGCCAAGCGGAGCTCGCGATCGCCTTGGCAGACATGACCGAGAGACAGATCCAGGAGGAGAGTGAGGATGACGCAAGGTGAGTGACCCACCATGGGACAAGCAGTTTCATCACATGATTTGTTTTTGTCAGGCCTCAAGGAGGCCCTCAAGACACGGGGGGGTACGTGTGTTAAGAAAAAGGACTTAAAATTATTCTTTTCATACATAGGAGAATTGTGTCCATGGTTTCCCCTTGAAGGGACCATTGATGGTAAAAGATGGATTAGAGTAGGAGACTGTTTAAAAGATTATTATGAATCCTTTGGCCCAGAAAAGGTGCCTGTTCCCACCTTTTCTTACTGGAACTTAATTAATGAAATTCTTAAAAGTTCACCCTTTGACAATGGTACCTTAAAACTTGTCAGGATTGGGGAAGAGGCTATGCAAAAGACCTCTC
>NW_025999942.1:12034325-12086154 GCF_001458135.2 Marmota marmota marmota | reverse complement strand
ATTAAAGATTTACAGGACCAAATAGACTCCCTGGCAGAAGTGGTCCTTCAAAACAGACGAGGCTTAGATTTGCTGACAGCTAACCAGGGAGGTATTTGCTTGGCCCTAGGGGAATGATGCTGCCTTTATGCCAATAAATCAGGCATAGTACGCACTAAAATTAAGCAGCTTCAAGACTATCTAGAAAAGAGACGAAGGGAACTATTTGAAAATCCCCTCTGGACTGGGCTTAATGGATTTCTACCCTACCTTCTTCCCTTATTAGGCCCTTTGTTGGGTTTACTTTTAATGGTGTCCATAGGACCCTGCATTATAAACAGGCTGGTACAATTTATTAAAGAACAGATTAATATTTTGGCCTCTAAGCCCATACAGGTCCACTATCATCGTCTGGAGATGGAAGACCGCGCTGCCAACATTTAAAAGGATGTTTCACCCTTCTCACAGGCTTATTTCTTAAGTTTACATCCCCACAGATCTCTCTTTCTTATATAAAAGTATAAGTAACAGCTCTCACCAACCATCTTCTGCCCTTGCCATAAGGGTTAAGTTATCCCTCCTCCCATGGGCCCCTCTGCTTGGGGGAGGACGCACCCATGGAGTGAGGACGTTAGGCCATAATAACGGAGGGTGCAGGAAGGACTGCAGGAGGATGGATCCACGGATCCCAAAACCCAAGACCTCTGAGTGACACACTCTGGTGCATGGCGGTTGGCATGCTTCCCCCTCAAAGCCGTCTCCTCCAAAAACATGCCAAGGCCACCACGAAATCTCCTAGTGAAGATGCTCGCTTGGATCAGGAGATATTCTAAGGCCTCCTAGAGGAACAGAGCCTCTATCACCCCCTAAAAACATGGCCAATAAGGTATGGTCAAATATTTTATATAAGAAAGGGGTAAATGCCAGGGGCTAGAAGGAAATTCTCCTTCAAAGAATAGCCTGACACCTACAAGAAACAGCCCCCTGGGAAACATCCTGCCTGGGAGACACCCTGCAGCCATCTATCTCCCTGAGACATCCTGCGGCCACCTATCTTCCTGAAACATCCTGTGGTTATCTCACCTTGTGCAGACATCCAGCAACTGCTGATAAGAGAGCTTCCCCATCCCCAGCATATAAATACCCCTGTGTGAACAATAAAAGTTTACAGCTTGATCAGAATTCCTGTCTTGCTGTCATTCTTCGTGTCTCTTGTCCCTTCATTCCTCCCCATCTAGGTTCGCTGCCCTCGTTGATGTGTCCTGCTGGCCAGGACAGGGGAGTCTGCAGGGAGGGAAGAAGAGGCCCCCATAGGTCAGGAGAGGGACAAGGGTGGTTGAGAGAGAGAGAGGAGGGAGGGGAGTGCCTCTTCTTCCACCCCTCAGTACCTCCCACTCATGAACCGGGTTCCAGAGAGTCCACTGTGACCATGAAGGTCGTGGTAGGGTGCGTTCTCTCCTCCAGATTGGGCTTCAGAGGTTTGCCAGACCATCACAGTCAAATCCCCTGTGCAGCCCATCTGAAGTTGGATAACCGATAGGGGAACTCACCTACTGAAGATCTGGTGTTGTAAACAGCACTCGAAAGAGTGGACCAGGACGGCAAGCCTTGAGAGAGGGGGCCCTTGAGCAGCGAGGCATTCCCCCTCCCGGGTTTCGGCACCAATGAAAGAACGAACAAGGCTTGTCATCAGAGCAAATGCCCATTTATTGAGGAATAGCTCTGCATATTTATAGAGCCAGGGGTGGTTTGACAGTTGGCATGGGGTGATTTTTGATTGGAGGGTAAGGATCAGGTGAGCCAGCAGGGCTAGTCTGATTGGTGGGTAGGATCAGGTGAGCCAGCAGGGCTCTGATTGGTGGGTAAGGATCATGTGAGCCAGCAGGGCTCACCATTGGACCGTTCTTCTTGGGGGATGGGGAAGTTAGTCTTTGGAGGGGGGGGGACTCCCAACAGTAACAAATCTCATAAAGGCATCTGGCTTCCAGTTCTCTTCACAGGTTACTCAGCTCTCCTTTGCTGGGTCAGAACACACGAGAAATACAGATAACAGGAGATAAGATTTCCTTTGGCTCAGGATCACAGGTTCTGTCCACAATTGGGTGACCCCGCTGGTCTGAGATGACTTAAAACATGGAGGAAGAGCAGAGCTGCCCATGTCATGGCAGCCAGGAGGAGGATAAAGAGGGAGGGGATGGGCCAGCAACTAAGCTGTCTTCATGCCATCTGAGTACAGTGGTTAACAAGAAATTAGGTGGATATAAATGTGATTCATGCATATAAGTTATGTAGTTTGTAGTCCTGAAGTTGTTGCAATAAATAACAGAAACTCACAATACAATGCAGTTTTCCTGAGTTAAAATGCTGAGCTTTTAACTATCATGAAGTTGAAATTTATCCCCTCATCTTTCTAAATTTTGTAAAATCATACACACACACACACACACACACACACACACACGGATTGTTACCTGTGTCCTCTTCCACACTAAATACTGTCATGAGGGGCTGGGTTTGTGGCTCAGTGGTAGAGCCCTTGCCTAGCGTGTGTGTGAGGCACTGTGTTCAATCCTCAGCACCACATATAAATAAAGGTATTGCATCCATCTACAATTAAAAGGAATATTTAAAAAATTGTTATGCGGGAGCATGTGGATCTAGAGTTTCTGCAATATGTATTTTTAAATTATTGTTAAAAGGTACACCCTTTAAATTTTGGTAACTTGATTTTCACTACAAATAGAGTGCTGAGCTTTCTAATTGTGTGTGTGTGTGTTTGTGTATATATATATATATAGTTTTCTGTACAAACTGTACCATAAAGACTTGTGTTTGGTGATGAAACTATTGTTAAAAGCATGAAAATATGAGTTGTTGAGGAAAACAGAATAACCAACCAGAATTATTCCTAGCGTGGATACAAAAATATAATCAAGCAGCAGGGAAGCAGTGAGCCAGGGAGACAGGTAAAGGGTCTGCAAGGGGAGGGTGTTTGTGGGTAATTTTTGATGATTCACAATGTTGTGAGACAGAACAAATCTGAAGTAGAATTATGAACCGTCCTGGAGGGTCAGAAGGTACAGGGCAATGCTGCAGGCACAAGCAGAAGCCTGGGTGTAAACAGGTCACCAACTCAGAGGAGGTTGCAAAGCCTTTATGCAACGGGAACGGTGTAGGAGGGATCTTGTGAGGCTTCCAGTTGCCTCTAAGGTAAACGGAATCATTTCCAGAATTTTTTTTTTCTAAAAATTGAGTATTGATCAGAACCGGATTCGTTATATTACCATGTCCAAGTTTAAATCCTGGCCTCCTCTTAGGGCGAGGCACAGGTGCAGGGAACCGCGTGACTCCACCTCTAGCCCCTACTCGTCTGCACCCTCAACTTGCATTTTCTTATGGCCCCTGCACCCATGCGCGCCCTTATCAGGAATCAGAAGAGCCTAATGGCAAAGTTTCTTAGGTGCAGTAAATGCTGAAAAGTAGGTTGACTAGGAAAGTCCCGCAGCTTGTGTGTGGCGAACCCTAACCTTCGCCTGGGGCGTAAGGAAAGCCCACCTCTCTGCAGAGGAGGCTGAGGGTTGACGACGAAACCCAGGCTGAAGCAGGAGGCCTCCGGGCTGCGCATGCGGAGGTCCTGGAAGGCGGGGCGCAGCCGGGAGAGAGCAGGCGGCGCTCTGGGCTGCGGAGGCGAGCAAGCTGCGCAGGGGTTTCGGAGACGCGTCTATCACCGTGACGAGCTGGAACGTCAACCTTCGGCGAAAGGTGAAAGCCGGAAGCGCAGGCTTAAAAAAACAACAAACAACAAACAAACAAACAACAACAACAAAAACAACTAATCGCACGGCCCTGCATTTTCCTCCCAGGGAATGAAGCCCACCTACTGGGGTATTTTCCTATCAGCCATACTTGGCTGTCACCACCAGAGGGCGGCGAAGCCCGCGCCATCGCGACCAGCGACCCCAGGGTGGCTACAAAGTGATCTCTCCTAGTCTTTCCTCTTCCTCCCGTTTCCACTTTCGGGGTGTCTGTCCAGGAAGCCCAGACCCCCATCTACAGTTCACCCAGAACCCAGTCCATATTCTCCTAGTCCGAGATCTGCTCCGCCCGCACCTCGGCTGCCCGGCGCCCCCACCCCGCGGCTCCGGGTCTGCCTTGCGCAGCTCAGTGCGCGGGTAGGGGGCCAGGTCGCACCCTACCTAGGCAGCGGGCGTCGGTGACACCCCTGAACCGCCTAGGCGCACATCGGCAGACGTGCCCAAACCTGAAGACGTCCCCCGTTGAAGTGCTTCTGGTTCCAAGAATTTCGGAGGGTGGAAACTCACTGTGTCCTCGAGTTTGTTCCCAGGGAGTGTCCTGATCCCAGAGTGAGCAGAGGTGCTTGGCCCAAGGAGGAAGCAGGCACAGGAGGGGGGGGGGGCAACACGCGGCTTGTTGGGGGTGTCACTCACTAGCAGAGGTGTGGTCGTGGTCCTGGCGAGGTGGGTCACTGGTACTGGGTGGAGGAGCTTATGGGAAAGAAGGGCTTGTAAATGGCCAGGACAAAGGGACTGCATCCAAGCCAGGGGTCTGGTTCACCTCAGGCTGGACTCAAAGCATCTGGCGGGTCCTGCAGCCAGGTCCCTCACAGCGCCCCCACACCATGGTTCTGGTCTCATCTGTGTTTGGCTTGCTGGGAAGCCACGCAGGGAGAGCACCTCTGAGTCAAAGGGAAAACTCTGCCAATTAAGAGCCAAACCAGGGGAACCTTTCTCATTTTATTTTTTAAAATTTTAATTTAATTTAATTTTTTGTGGCTCTGGAGAGGAACCCAGGAGCAGTCCTCCACTGAGCTGCATTCCCAGCCCTTTTTATTTTGTTTTGGGCAGGGTCTCATTAAGTGGCCTGGGCTGGCCTTGAAGTTTCATCCTCCTCCTCAGTCACAGGTGTTACTGCCCTCCCCCCACCCCAGGGAGCCTAGAGTCAGTCACCACATGACAGGGAAAAGCAGGTGGAGGGATTCCTTTCCTGAGTTTGTGGAGGACAGGGGCTCCTGGCTCTCTCAGGAAGTTGGTGGCAGATGTTTGCTAGCCTGTGGGTGGAGGGAGACTTCCTACCCTGCCACTTGCTAGTGCCACTTCCTGAGTCTTTTGCAATCTCTGCCCAAGCATGGGTCGCTGGGTGTGGAGGAAGGGTTCACATGTGTTTGGGCAGAAGAGGGTAGAACAGAGCACTGCGTGAGGGCTGGCACACTCTGGGGCTGGCAAAGCAGGAAGGACCAGTGGTTAGCACAGACCTGTGTGATACCTATGCCCGGCAACAGTTCCTCCTTTTTTTTTTTTTTTTAAATACAAAGTCATCTATGCTTGTTGGAGCAGAATTCAGTTGCAGAACTATGTACTGCAGAAGTGAAAAGCAACTGTATCCTCTCCCTTCTTGTGGGTAGCTTCAGGCCTAACTCCATTAGAATTCTCTGTGCATGTGCTCCTAACTGCTAGTGTGGGCTTTATTTTATTGAGAGACTTCCCCTTTTATTGTATGTGGTTTGGGTAAACAGCATGATGTTTCCATGTACACATATAAAATATGTATGTGAATATGTAACAAAATGATAGCTGCATTGAAATGCATGCACATATCCACCAACCCACCGCTGCCTTTTCCTGTGTGCGCAGGCTTGGGAAGGCTGTGTGAATGATACCATAGCCAATTTGCTTTTAGTTTGTGTGTATTGCTTTTCTAGCTCTGGGGGTTGAACCTAGGGCCTCGCCCAGCTAGCAGAGCCATGCCTCAGGGTCCCCCAGCCTACACACTCCTAATCACACTGCCACATCAAGGACAGCCTTTGTGCACCACAGAACTGTGACTGCCCTGTGGCCAACGGCTCTGTGTTCCTCCCCCTCCAGCCTTGAATGCAGCACCCCACTTCGTTTCTCTGTGTCTCACTTTTTGTGGTACTAGGGATTGAGCCAGGCTTGCTGTGCTACGGAGCTACACTCACAGTTCCTTATATTTTTCATTTTGAGACAGGGCCTGGCTAAGTGCTCAGGCTGGCCTTGAACTTAGGATCCTCCTGCCTCAGTCTTAGTAGCTGGGATTGCTGACTTGGCCAGAGCACCTGGCTTCTGGTCCTTGGCTTTTAAGATTCAACCTGTGAATAAGAGCATGTGGAGTTGCTCTTTCTGTGTCTGGCGCACTTCATGTAGCATGGCGTCTTCACCTGTTGGTGCTGCTTTAATTAAACACCTCAGACTGGAGGCTGGACTGTGACTCAGGTACAGTAGGCACTAGGTCCTGGCTTCATTCCCAGCACCACAGAAAGCAAAGCAAACACAAGTCAATGAGAGAAACCTGTCTTGGTTGTTCATGAACATGTCCATGCATTTCTCTGGTTCTGGATCTGGAGGCCCACGTCGAGGCCCAGCAGGTGAGGGTATCTGTGAGGCTTCCTGCTCCTCCTGAGGTGTGGCTTGCTGCTGTGGCCTCAGAGAGAGAGCTGGAAGGAGCTTCTCAAGTTCTTGTGTTAGGCATCAGTCTCCTCAGAACTCACTCCCCTCCCACGGGTTACATGCTTTCCTACTACTTCACTGGGGATTAGTTTTCAACATGAATTTGAGGGAACACCAACCTTGAAAATCGTCATAAATGGTAGATCTCCTTTTTTCAGGCTAATACTATTTCACAAGCAGGTATTTTAAAAATGAATAATAGTACATACACTTCCAACAACTTTCCTCTTTCCTATCACAATAATCTCAAGCCCTTCCTGGCAATGAGAGCTGTCAGAGCATGATGGACCAGCAGAGCTCTCTGCAAGGATGGATGGCCATTCTCTTTCCTATGCCCACTGGTCACTGCACCCACACGTGGCTGCTGAGCCCTTAAATGCTATGAAGACAGCTGGAGTTACTGATTTTAATTGGCTTGGATTTGATTCTTGTGGCCCCCTATGGGGAGTGGCTATTGTACTGGAAGGTGCTGTGTTGGGCAAAAGGAAAATGGTTGCCCTCTCTGCAGCCTGGGAGAACCGCTCCACCAGGCTGCCCTGTGCTCTCCCCACACATGGGAGGGAAGCTGCCTGCACCCCAGGCCTGGAACAGGGCCAGCACTGCCCTGCAGGACTGAACTGGGAGATTGGTGCAGGGTTTGGGTGGTCACCTGGCCTGGATGGCGGTGGACAGCTGACCTCCATTGTGTGGGGCCTTTGTTCTCTCTGTGCCTTTTCTCCTGTGCTTGGACTGGGCAGCTCCTTGCCTGTTTGTGCCAAAGAGGGGGCTCTCCCCAGGCTCTGGGCAAGGCTGCTCTTCTGCCTCTTCATCCTAGGCTGACTGCTCTGTGCACCTTGCTGGGTTATTGGCTTCTCACCGTGGACCTACATTTTCTTGGGTCCTCTCCACTTTATCAGTTTGAAAAGTTCCTTGTCAGTTAGGTTTTGAGCCCGTGCCTGCGTCTAGCTTGCTGTGCTCTGCTGAAGGGAGCTTCGGGAGCTCCAGGGATGCAGTTGTGTTTCTTTCGGGTGCACCGTGACTGTTCTCATGGACAAGTCACAGAGAACCACTAAGTTCTGCTTTATGAGCTGACTTAATTTTGTTGGTTTTGATATTTCCACATTTGGACTGGGTTTTTTTTTTTTTTTTTGGAATGCATCATCACACACAAAACAATGGGGATGTGTTCTTGGTCACAGGATCTGCTCAGGATTCTGGAGCTACATCTGAACACACACCTTGTACCCTTGTTTCATTCCTGGGGCTCTTTCATGGGAAAGGCCGAGTAAGGGTAGTGGGGAGAGGACAGGCTTAGTGGGGAGTTCAGTGGCGAGAAATGCCAGTGCATCTGCTTTTTGGGAACTTCCTTTACTCTGAGTGACTAAGTCCTTTAAATAACTGCACCAATCCACCCATTGCATGTTTTTTTTTTTTTCAAAACATTTCTTATTAAATTCTGCAGTTTCATGGAACCCTATTAGAATGGCTTCAAATAATAAAACAGAAGTGATTCTAGCAAGTGCTGATGAGAAGTGGGGAGTGGAATACATGGAATGCGGAATGCTGTGGGTAGCAAAGGTGGTGACCCCTGCATCAGTGGCCACAGAAGCTGGACAGCACCATGCCCACTGAGGGCTGCTGGCTCAAGCACCTGCGACCAGGCAATTTGCAGACTCTTGGGTGTTTCCACTCCTGGGCTCCTGTGAGCAATGCCATGACCTCCAGGAAGTGAGATGTTGGTGAGGGGGTTCATCCCCTGAGTCCCCAGGACTCTGTGCCCTTGGTGCTTCTGCTCTTACCTGACTGGGAGCCTCCACGTTGGTTTCCATGTGGCCCTGCACATCCTCCCCAGCTGCGGGCCAGGGACCCTTTCCTCAATACTCAGCCTGACCCTTTCCTGTGTCTTCTTAGTGATTACTATTCCAGCCGGTTGGGCTGACAGCTCACTGAGGTTGATGTGCACCTCGAGCACTTTGCATGGCCTGCTGGCCATTTTTGCATCCTCTCTGGAGTGGTGTCTATCTGAATTCATCCCCCATTCCTTATCAGGATTGAACACTGAGCTACATCCCCCATGCTTTTTAAAATTTTGAGACAGGGTCTCACTAAGTCACCCAGGCTGGCTTCAAACTTGCCATCCTCCTGCCTTGGCCTTCCGAGTGGCTGCAACAACTTTTTATTGCATATGGAAATTATATTTAAAAATATTCTCTGGGCTGGGATTGTGGCTCAGCGGTAGAGCACTCGCCTAGCATGGGTGGGACCCGGGTTCGATTCTCAGCACCGCATAAAAATAAAGGCATTGTGTTATGTCCATCTACACCTAAAAAAAATAAATATTAAAAAAAAAGAGTTTTAAAAAATAAATAAAATTATTCTCTGGTTTAGCTGAGCAGTGAGTGGAAAGTCAGGGAGTAGAATTTGTGTCTTAAAAAATAACATCAGATAGAACCTGCAGCGGCCTGCTGTCCTCCTCCACCTTCAGGGACAGAACACAGGCCTGGGGGCTAGAAGGCGGCCACCCTGGACTCCCTCTTCACCGGCTCTGGCTTCCTGGGGGTCGCTCCTCCCTGTGTGCAGGGTGCTGAGGGTGGGAGGAACTGCTACTGCAGCCCCCAGGACACACTGCTTCCCCAGGGGCCTGGGGACAGGGGTGCACCTTGCTGCTAGCCCAGGCTGGCCAAGAGCTGCAGATTCAGTGTGGAAAACTGAAGGAGCCCTCAGTCCCTGCCTCTGTCGTGATGCAAGCTCTTCACTCCATGCCGAGACCACATCCTTCCTGCCCTGCTGGGCCATGACCACTATAAATTCATCTCATTTCCTCCCCACTCGTTTCCAAGGCTGTGTCTGGGTGAGTCCATGGAGCAGGGTGCTTGGAAAGGGGAGGAAGGGTGGGCTGGGCGTAGGGACAGGGTTTTCCTGGGTTAGTGGATTAGGGATTTCTTCTTCTAGCGTCCAAGTCTGCCCTTCAGCAGTGTCTCTGGAATGTTCCTTCATGCTTTCACTTGTTGTGTGTGCAAATGCATGTGTGTACGTGTGTGGGGGGAGGGCAGGGGAGCAGCTTCAGCTTACCCCCGTGACCCGGCAGATGTGGCCAGCATCCCCTCTGGGTAGTTAGTTGATGGGTGGGATGCCCATGAGGACGTGAACCTTCAGGAAAGCAGGGGACAGTCAAAGTAAAGACCAGGTGGTGTGCTCGGGCTGGGGCTGAGGGGAACAGAGGATGGACACCTCCTGAGGAGGAGGATCACAAAGTTGGGAGCTGCTGGAGAACCCAGAAGACACGGAAGAATGGACTCTGGGTGGTCCAAAAGCGGAGAGCTGGGAGGCAAGAGGAGGGGGAACAGGGACCGAGGCTCCCCTGTGTGTCCAGCACCAGGCTGCTGTCCCTTTCCCAGCCCTGCCTGCCTGGGTCATTACACATGGTTTGGAAGCTGATGTCCTCTTGTCAATATAGCAAGACGGAGGACTCAAGAGAGAATATTCCAAACAAAGACAGCCTGTCCGTCTGTCCACACACTGGGAGATGAGGTGCACTTACAGATGCAGCTGGTGATCTCGCCTGGGTGGAGCCTGAGATCCAGTTAGGGAAACAGCTACCATTGTCAGGGAGGGGTGCTGCTCTCCCCTCCACCCAGGGAAGGGGTGCTGCTCTCCCTTCCACCCAGGCAAGGTGCGCTGCTCTCCCCTCCACCCAGGGAGGGGTGCTGCTCTTCCCTCCACCCAGGGAAGGGGCGCTGCTCTCCCCTCCACCCAGGGAAGGGGCACTGCTCTCCCCTCCACCCTGAGTCTCTGAGTGCCTTGGCTTTCTGTCTCATACCTGCTGGGGGACATGATCCCACATGTGCCTCTGATTTAAACCTGGCTCTGTTCCTTCCGGCCTGTGAACTGCTGGGCAGGCACTGAGCCTAGGCCTCTGCAGCCATGTGCTGGCCATGGGAAAGTGCACATCTCATGGGCTCTGTGGAGATCAGAGAAGGAATAAACCCCAGGGCCACACAGCTGGCCAACGGGAGCCTGGCGACATGGGTGATAGCAATCATACTGGGAACTTGAAGGAGACGTGGAGGGGACACCTTTTCACTTTCCACACACACTCTGGTTCCCTGGAATTTCTGTTCCTGTCCGCCAGTGGGCTGAAGAGGACAGGTGGAGACCTGCCCTCCTGTGGAGCTGCCTGAGCTCCTCCTGTGTACCTTAGACTGCTGCTGGGCCCTGGCCTGCATCTTCCTCAGGTCAGGATAGGGGAGAAACCCAGCCTTCATCCTCAGTTCCTAAAGGCGGAATCTCAAGCCGAGAAGCAGAGGGCCATTCTGCCCAGGGCCACAGCCAGGGCAGGGCTCTCTCTGTTCTGTCTGGTGCTTCAGGCAGTATGAGTCTGCCAGGCACCGTGGTGTGCTCCTGCTTATGGGCATGCATGTTTCTACCCCACAGGAGGCTTCCCTCCCATGGCTCAGGCCAGCAGGAGAGCTTTCTGGTAAGCATGGGGCCCACTTTTCAAGATGGGAGGTGGTGCTTCACTGAGTCCAGTGATACTTTTATTCCCCTGAGTACTCTGAGTCCTGCATACCTATGGGTTCCCTGGACCTTAGCTACTTCACAGTGTTCCCTGAGCCTTTGGTGATAGTGTTCCTACACGGGCTTCTTACCCACTGCTGTTCTGCTCCTGCCACTCCAGGGAGGACCTGAGCCCCAGGACCCTGCTCCAGGCTGCTCCTCAAGATGGCAAGTGTGCGCTGCCGGCTGGCCGGCTACCTGGAGGACCTGGAGGACTCAGACCTGAAGAAGTTCAAGATGCACCTGGAGGATTACCCTCCGCAGAAGGGCTGCACCCCACTCCCGCGGGGCCACACAGAGAGGGCTGACCACATGGATCTGGCCACACTCATGATCGACTTCAATGGGGAGGAGAAGGCCTGGGCCATGGCCGTGTGGATTTTCTCTGCGATCAACAGGAGAGACCTTTATGAGAAAGCTAGGAGGGAGCAGCCAGAGGCGGGTGAGTGGGCGAGGCTCTTCTTTTTTCTTTATTAGTCCTAATCAGTTATACCTGAGGAACGCTCTTCTTCAGTACTGGTGGAGTGTGCCCTGCCCAGCTCTGCCTCTTTCTCTCTTGAAGTCCAGTGGTGAGGACACTTGTGCTGTTGAGCAATTCACCTTCAGAACTGCTCACTTGCACAACAGACCCTCCTCATGCCATCCCGCATCTGGAAGCACCCTGCTTCTGTCTCCAGAGTTTTGCTGCCCGGGTTCCTCTACAGTGGGCTCAGGTGGCGGTGTCTTTTTTGTGACTGATTTATTTCACTTAGCCTGCCCTCCAGGCTCACCCATGCTGTAGGTTCCTCCTTTCCATTTATATATATATATAACCAGGAATTGAATCCAGGGCATTTAACCACTGGGCTACATCCCCAGCCCTTTAAAAAATGTTTTATTTTGAGACAGGGTCTTGCTAAGTTGCTTAGGGCCTTGCTAAATTGCTAAGCCTGCCTTTGAACTCGCGATCCTCCTGCCTCAGCTTCCACGCCTTTGGGGTTACAGGTGTGCACCACTGCGCCTGGCACACCTTCCTCCTTAGAGACTGAAGGGCGTCCGAGTCTCCTGCACAGACCGCATCTCATCCACACACCCAGCTGTCCCTGGACACTCGTGCTGCTTCCTCCTTGTCATCAGTGGCGTGAGCTTTGGTGCACAAAGTCCTCTTCCAGAGCCCCGTAGGAACTCTTTTGGGCGTATGCCTGGAAGTGGACTTAGGGACCCTGTGGTCACCCTGTGCTTGTTTTGGAGAGCCCCAGCACAGCTCTTTATAGCAGATGCAATTTTATATTCCCACAGATGGGACATGAGAGTCCCGATTTCTCCATATCCATTATTTTCCATTTTCAAAGCAGTAATCAGCCAAAGAAGCATGAGCTGGCATCTCATTGCAGTTTTTCTGTTTTTGTTTTTCTGCCTGCTGGGATCAAATCCTGGGCATCTGCATATGCTGGACATGGGCTGCCCGCTGAGCGGTGCCCGGCCCAGTCTGCAGTTGTCAGTGCCTCCCTGGGGTGCGAGTGCTGAGCACCTTCCTAGGGGCTAGTTGGCCATGTGCATTGCTTCTTTGGAGAAAGTCCTACTCACGTCCTTTTCTTTTTTTTTTTTAAAGTTATGATTCTAAATTTTTCTTTCTTCTCTTTTCAATTTTTACCTCATGTTCTTTTTATTTCACCTTTTTTTAGAGAGAGAGAGAGAGAGAGAGAGAGAGAGAATTTTAATATTTTTAATATTTATTTTTTAGTTTTCGGCGGACACAACATCTTTGTTTGTATGTGGTGCTGAGGATCGAACCAGGGCCGCACGCATGCCAGGCGAGCACGCTACCGCTTGAGCCACATCCCCAGCCCCTCACGTCCTTTTCTGTTGCTGGGTTTCCCTGTTAACTCACTGGGGTGCTTTCCACATGCTGACTTTGCCCTGTTAGATGAATGACTTGCGGTGCCTCTCCCCACCCTTTGGGTTTTGCCTTTTCCTGTTGATGGCATCCTTCGATACACAGAAGTTAGTGTTCTAAAGGAATTTTTTTGGCTTTTCCCTCTTTATTCCCTCCTGGAAGAGCTCTGAGAAGATCAGGAAGCAGTTTGCTTTTCCTGACTCCTTAAAGAGCCAATGCAGAGTTACCCAGCCCAGGAAGCTGCTCCCCTGGCCACCTCCTGGCCTTTGCCTGTTGGACCCAAGGCCTGCACCCTGCTCCTCAAGTCCAGCAGGAGTGTGCTTGGTTCAATGTCACTCATAGGGTCCACAAGCCAAAGCCCACCCCGACAGCTCAGGGGGAACTCTGTCCTCACAGAATGATGTCATTTGTGGGGAAAGCCTTTCCTATGGCTGCTACCTGGGGAACAGAAGCAGTGGCAGAACCGTCCTCAACCCCTGTGTACACACTGGGGGAGATGCTTCCTCCCAGCCTGGTGTGTGGCAGGAGGGCCAGTGACCTAGAAAGTCAGAGGATGACTTCAAGCCGTGGCAGTGAAAGGAGGGAGGGGGGCACTCAGCAGATAAGGAGCTGCGCAGCCAGGTGGCCACCGCAGGGGCAGAGTGGGGAGAGAAGGGAGGTAGGGAGGAGGTGCACAGGGTGACCCTGCAGACAGATCCATGACCACACAGTTCTGACTTAGAGTCACCCAGGGAGCTTTATAATGCTGACACACCCCTGGAGCCACACTGAAGGATGATGCTGCTCT
The DNA here is from genome assembly GCF_001458135.2 of Marmota marmota marmota. Taxonomy (NCBI): domain Eukaryota; kingdom Metazoa; phylum Chordata; class Mammalia; order Rodentia; family Sciuridae; genus Marmota; species Marmota marmota. Next base: position 12,072,491 of record NW_025999942.1, on the reverse strand, counting down.
GGAGTTCCCCAGGAGGCAGCTCCGTTGACTCTGTGGATGGTTCGAGAGCCCCATGGGGTGGTTTGTGGAGTTTCCCTGCTTCCTAGTGAGAGAGCTGAACCCCGACCTTCTGCTTGCCCCAGGCTCCTTCTGGCCAGAGTTGCAGCCAGGTAGAAAGGGAGGGGTGTTTGGCCAAAGTCTAGTTTTGTTTATTTATTTATTTTTGCAGGGGGTGGGTACCAGGGATTGAACCCAGAGGCACTTGACCACTGAGCCACATCCCCAGCCCTATTTTGTATTTTATTTAGAGACAGGGTCTCACTGAGCTGCTTAGTGCCTCACTGTTGCTGAGGCTGGCTTTGAACTTGTGATCCTCTTGCCTCAGCCTCCTGAGCTGCTGGGATTGCAGGTGTGCACCACTGCACCCGGCTCAAAGTCTAGTTCTTAGCTACCATGCCACGTTGGCTTCCACGTCAGGATTCTGAGTGGAAAAGTTAGAATCCTAGTTTGGAGTCTTTGGGCCAGGTCAAACTTGGGTAAGATTAGGGTGGGCCTGGGATGAGTTAAATGTGGGTTTGGTGACCTTGCCAATAGCGTTTGCTTTCTGAATGAGCACACAGGCTCTGAAGTCTTCCACTTTGCTCTCAGGTCCTGCCCACCTGTTGCTGTCCTAGGTAGTTCTCCTAGGCCAGCTTTTGTTTTACCAGGCCTCAATTTCTCCAGGAATAGCTACTTGGGGATGTCACCAGTGACTGTTCAGACCCCTGTGGGTACATATTGGAGCTTTGAATATAGGAGGGCAGCTGGGCCTCACCTCACACAGACAGCCATCACTGTGGGATCCCTGGAGTCAGCGTTATAAAGCTCCCTGGGTGAATCTAAGGTCAGCCAGGCTCTCAATGACTACATTAGAATGGAATCCAATGGGTCCTTCTTGTCCTGGAAGACCCAGAAGTCTAGATGTGAGAGCACAGGGTGTGGGTGAGGTGGACACAGGCCATGGCAGGCAGGGAAGGCTAGTCCCTGCTGCAGACCTTGAGGCCCTGGGCTGGCTTCCCTGTTGGACAGGTGGAGACTGGCTTGGCTGGTGCCTTGGCTGGTGCATCCCTGGGCCTGGGAGGGTGCTCTGAGGAGGACACTCTGAGGGTGGAGGCAGTGTGGGGCCCCAGGCTGGCAGGTGGGTGCAGTCCCATTTCAAAGCCGGAGCGCAGGAGGCTCCCACCTCGACTTGTGGCTGAGCACCCAGAGCCTGCAACCCCGAGCCTGGCCTCAGTCTGGGGGACATCTGGGGCGACCCTGACCTTGGCCACTGTTGGGCTGCTCTCAGCTGCTTCCTGAAGCCTGGCTTTTGACACTTCATGATTTCTTCCTCTGGTGTTCAGATAACGCTCATGTTTCCGGTCCCACTGTGGTGTGCCAGGAAGATAGCATCGAAGAGGAGTGGAAGAGTTTGCTGACCTGTCTTTCCAGAATCTCAGCTTGTAAAAAGAAGCATGGTAAGCCAAGGTGGCCTTCCACTAGGTTTCTGACCTGGGTCAGGGGCTGCACAGCTGGCCAGTCACGGTCCTGTTTGCTCCTGCTCCTTGTTTTGTTCTGCTTTTTGGCTCTGGGGATTGAATCCAGAGGTGCTCTCCCTTGAGCCACATCCCCAGTCCTTTTCTTTCCAAGTTGCTGAAGCTGATCCTCCTGCCTCGGCCTCTGGAGTAGCTGAGATTACAGGTGTGGCCAGTGCACCCCTCCTCTACTCCTTGGGATGCAAGAGCTGTCTTAGGAAATCCACTATCAGTCAAGGAAGCAGATGCAGGCTTGCCTGGCTCCTCATGGTCCCAGAGCCCAGGGAGGTGCTGAGGGATTCAAGGTCTAGGATGTAGGGAGGGAGTAAGATTAGAAAAGGAAGTGCTTTCTGGCTGGTGGCTGCACGCATAGTCTGGACCTCTGCTCAGTTGTGCTTGTGAGAGTGTAATGCTTCTGGGACCCTTCCCAGCAGGCCCCGGAGAAATGACATCTCCTCTGTCTCTGTCCCCATTGCCACTCCCTCTGGATCACAGGCCCATATTTTTCTTGTTGTTTTAAGGAATGCAGACGTGGATTTGCATCTAGACACATCTGAAATACAGTAGCTCGTGTGCTCATACCTGGGTTCCACACACACGTGGGAGGCACACTGCCTTCTGCTGGCAGCCGGTGCTCCCTGCCTTCCCGTCTTGCATCCGGGCAGCAGCCTCTGCGCCCCCTGCAAGGCGCGGCTCTGTTGGCGGCCTGACTTTCTGTCTCTCCAGGGCCTGATGACTTTTTGTCTCTGCCTAGATTACTGCAAGGAGTACCGGAGACACGTGAGGAGCAGGTTCCACTGCATTGAGGACAGGAACGCGCGCCTGGGCGAGAGCGTGGACCTCAACAGGCGCTACACGCGGCTGCGGCTGGTCAAGGAGTACCCGAGCCAGCAGGAGCGGGAGCAGGAGCTGCTGGCCATCGGCGGGACCAAGACGTGGGACAGGCCCATGAGCCCCATCAGGCTGGAGCAGCTGTTCGAGCCCAACGACCAGCATTCAGAGCCTGTGCACACTGTGGTATTCCAGGGAGCTGCAGGCATCGGGAAAACGATCCTGGCCAGAAAGATTATGTTGGACTGGGCATCCGGAAAGCTCTTCCAGGACAAGTTTGACTATCTGTTCTACATTCACTGTCGCGAGGTAAGCCTGGTGACCCCGAGGAGCCTGGGGGACCTGATCGTCAGCTGCTGCCCTGACCCGAATCCACCTGTGCACAAGATCATGCGCAAGCCATCCAGGGTCCTCTTCCTCATGGATGGCTTCGACGAGCTGCAGGGAGCCTTTGACGAGCACTTAGGTGTGGTCTGCACCGACTGGCAGAAGGCCGAGCCGGGGGACGTCCTCCTGAGCAGCCTCATCAGGAAGAAGCTGCTGCCCGAGGCCTCTCTGCTGATCACAACAAGGCCTGTGGCCCTGGAGAAACTGCAGCACCTGCTGGACCACCCTCGGCATGTGGAGATCCTGGGTTTCTCCGAGGCCAGGAGGAAGGAGTATTTCTTCAAGTACTTCTCCACCGAGGCGCAAGCCAGTGAGGCCTTCAGGCTGATCCAGGAGAATGAGATCCTGTTCACCATGTGCTTCATTCCGCTGGTCTGCTGGATCGTGTGCACCGGGCTGAAGCAGCAGATGGAGAGTGGGAAGGGCCTGGCTCAGACGTCCAAGACCACGACGGCCGTGTATGTCTTCTTCCTCTCCAGCCTGCTGCACTCCCGCGGTGGCGGCCAGGAGCAGCACCTCTCCGCCCACCTCCGGAGCCTCTGCTCTCTGGCTGCGGACGGAATCTGGAACCAGAAGATCCTCTTTGAGGAGTGTGACCTGAGGGACCATGGCCTGCAGGAGGTGGACGTGTCGGCCTTCCTGAGGATGAATCTGTTCCAGAAGGAGGTGGACTGCGAGAAGCTCTACAGCTTCATCCATATGACCTTCCAGGAGTTCTTTGCGGCCATGTACTACCTGCTGGAGGAGGAGGAAGAGGAGGAGGCGGGCAGGGAGAGGGGCGTGCCCACTCGGCATCTGGAACTTCCAGACCGAGATGTCAGGGTGCTGCTGGAGAACTATGGCAAGTTTGAGAAGGGATACCTGATCTTCGTGGTGCGCTTCCTCTTCGGCCTTGTGAACCAGGAGAGGGCCTCGTACTTGGAGAAAAAACTGAGCTGCAAGATCTCTCAGCAAGTCAGGGTGGAGCTGCTGAAATGGATTGAAGCCAAAGCCAAGGCCAAGAAGCTGCAGGTGCAGCCCAGCCAGCTGGAGCTGTTCTACTGCCTGTACGAGATGCAGGAGGAGGGCTTCGTGCAGCGGGCCCTGGACCACTTCCCCAAAATGGAGATCAGCCTCTCCACCAGAATGGACCATGTGGTTTCTTCCTTCTGTATCAAGAACTGTCGTTGTGTGGAGAAACTCTCCCTGGGGTTTCTGCACAACTTGCCCAAGGAGGAGGAGGAAGAGGAGGAGGAGAGCAGACATCTCCCCACCAGCCAGCGAGTCCTCCTGGATCCTCATGCTGCCTATTCTCACAGGTAAGGAGACAGGTTCCAGCAGGAGGCAGAATGTGCCTCTGCTTTCTGGCTCCTTTTCATGGTATTTCTTCCTCTCCTCTCTTTTTAACTATCCTGCAAGTGCCATATAATGATGTCACTGGTGCTCATTTCTGTCAGACCCTTTCGTTATCAGAGATTGACTTTTGGTTGGTGGATAAAACCAAAGACAAAGAAAACTCATAAAACAAGAAACAAGTGTTTGGAAACATGCCAGTTCAATAGGGTGGATACAGAATTGCATGGAAGTGTTTATAAACTTCAATTGCTGCTAATCTACTTGGTGCATTGTCTTCGTCTATTTTGTGCTGCTATATTAGAATGCCTGAGGCTGGGACATTTGCAAAGAACAAAGGTTTATTAATTATAGTTCTGGAGACTGGGAAGTCCTAGACCTATGGGCCTACCCCTGGAGAGGAACTTTGTGCTACATCATCCCTTGGGGGAAGGTGGAAGAGCAAGAGAGGGTGTATGCACATGAGGGTGCAAGAAGTGAGACCTCAGCCCCCTTCCTTCTGTAATGGTGGTAGTCTATGTGAGGATGGAGCCCCTGTGACCAGAGCATTCCTACCAGGCTCCTCTGTCCAGCACACGCTTTGGGGCACACATCCAAAGTACAGCATTCATGGCAGGTGGTCAGTGCCTGAGGGGCAGAACAACCCTGAGAGTTGGGGTCCAGAAACACAGAGGAGCAGGGCAAGGTGCTGCACACCTGTGGCCCCAGTGACCTGGGAGATTGAGGTCAGCCTCAGTGACTCAGTAAGACCCTGTCTCCAAATAAAAATGAAGGGCTGGGGACATAGCTCAGTTGGTAGAGCGCTTGCCTCACATGCACAAGGCCCTGGGTTCCATCCCAAGCACTAAAAAGAAAAGAAAAGAAAAGGGCTGGAATGTAGCTCAGTGGCAAAGTGACCCGAGTTCAATCTCCAAGACCAAGCCCCCTAAAACAAACTAGTAACGCAGAGGACAGGGGGACCTAGAGTGGTGGAGGGGAGGTCAGTGGAGGCAGGGAAGCCAGGCTGCCTTGGAGGCTTGGTCCTGTGTGTTGGGGGGGCGGGCAGGGACTGGCAGGGGCAGAAAGAGTACAGTCTCCATGTGCAGAAAGAGCACAAGCGATCGCCGGGTGGCATGGCTGCGTGGACAGCCCTAGGGTGAGTCGTGGGGGCAGGGCAGGGAGGGCGGAGCCTCCTTTGAGGCTCTGCCTTGGCTTTAGATTTATTTTAAACTGGAGAATAATGGAGAGAGATAGATGATAAATAGATAAGTGACTGATAGGGACAGACACACAGACAGGCGGATGGCTTATTTGGTGGGGCTGGGGATCAAACCCAGGGCCTTGCTCATGCTAAGCATATGCTCGGACACTGAGCTGCCCCAGGCCCTGATGTTTTGACGGCGTTGATTGGCATACCCATAATTCACCAGTGCACACATATTTGGTGGTGAGAGTGCTAAAGTCCATTTTATCGATTTTAACATGCACAAAAATTTGTTATCGACTGTGGTCCTCAGGCTGTGCCACAGGCAACCAAAGCTCATCCCTGCCCCACTTGCTGAAGCTTCGCCTCCTTTCACAGGCCAGCCCTTTCCCCTGTCCCCATCCCTGCTAGCAAACACTGCTGTCCCTTCCTGGGACGTTGACTCTTAGATTCTCCCTTGTGCTTTGGCATTAGGATGTCACCCAAAGCAGCCCTTGGGGGCTGGCCAGGGAGCTGAAGCCAGTCGCCCTGTACTACCCGGAGGTCCTCGGGTCATTTCACTTCTGAAGTCCCTTCTGTGTGACTGAAGGCACCATCTATGGACCAAGAAACGGGCCCTCGTCGGCACCAAGCGTGCCGCCCTTGCTCTTGGACGTCCAGAGCATCGGCAGCAAGCCCATTTCTGTTGTTGACAAGCCGCCCGGTGTCTCCTATTGGGTGCAGATGGGCAGATGCCTGAGGGAGGCTGTCCCTTGCCGTGGAAGGCTTGCCCAGGGCAGGCAGGCTGTGGGCAGCTGGAGGGCGCCGGGCGTCCATTCTTTGTGGCAGAGGTCTTCCCAGTGCCCCGCCCTCTGCATTCCTCCTGAGCCATCTGGGCCTTCCCAGCCCTGGGACCTCCTATGAACCAGCCAGGCATCTCTGGTTCTGCTCCTGACTTTAGAAACCAGTCTTCCTTCTCTCCCTCTCCCTTCCGACTTCTAGGCTGGTGAGCTGCTCTCTCACGTCCAGCTTTTGCCGGGGCCTCTTCTCGGTGCTGAGCAGCAATCAGTGCCTGACTGAGCTGGACCTCAGCGACAACACCCTGGGGGACCCAGGCACGAGGGTGCTCTGCGAGGCTCTCCAGCAGCCGGGCTGCAACATCCAGAGGCTGTGGTGAGTGCCCCTTGCTCCTCGAGGGAGGGGCAGGCCTGCAGGGACGCTGGGGCTGTCCTCAGCTGCCTGGCAAAGCCCACAGGCCCGACTTTATCTCCCGGCCAGGCCAAAGGTCAGCAGGCTGGCTTTTCCTGAGGCCTCTCGCCTGGGCGCGGAAGTCGCTGTTTTGTCCCTGTCTTCACACTCTCCCTATTGGGTCTGTGGCCTTTCCCTGACAGGACACCAGTTAGAGGTCCACACCAATGACCTCCTTCCACTTACCACTGGTGGGAAGACCCTCCTTCCAAATGCACGTCTATTCTGTGGTCCTCCTGTCCATTGCAAGAGGCCAGGAGGACAGCCGGGGCAGTTTTGGATGGGGGAGGACTGGGGAGGAAATGAGAAGAAAGTGAGTTCTTGGTGGCAAACAAAAAGGCCATGTCTTTTACTCTCTCCTGTGTCCTCGTGGCCAGGCTCATCGAGGAGAGCCAGAGTTTCATTACGCATGGTCACGGTTAGCTGAGTTAGGCCACCTGGATGTTCTGCATAGACTGAAATGTCCTGGGGACTCTCCTGTGGCTTTGCTAGGAAGTTCCACTGTCCGCCAGAGCTGAGTCAGATTCACATGTCTGAGTGCAGCTGGGTTCCCTGCCCTCTGCAGCTCCAGGTCAGCACGTGCCCCTGCGCTACATGAAAAGCTGCATGTCCACAGTGAGGCCTGCTTCTTCTTCTTTTTGGAGGGTGGGGTGGGTAAAAAGTGTTTCCCAGGCTGGTCTTGAGCCCCTGGAGACCTTCCCACCTCAACCTCCCGTGTGGCTGGGACTGCAGGTCTGTGCCACTGTGCCCAGCTCCTGCGGCCACCTCTCATGCTCCTCACACCCACCCGACCCTGGCCTCATCCATTTCACCTACTGTACAGCCACTGTCCCCTTTCCTGGTTCTTACCAGCCCAACTCCAGCAACCCTGTACACCTGCTGGTCATTTCAGTGGCCTCTTGGTCCTCTGGGTCAGTCTTGCTGCTCTCTTTGCAACACCTGGACACACATCTACAGAGAGCCTGTAGGCTGTTTGGTCTCTCCATCTGCTCATGCCCCCGCCCATCTGTCCTGCATGCAGGAGATGGGATTGTTCACAAGTCCTACCTTGGCTGTGTCTTCCCATGCCTGAATCTCTTGCCACTCTTTTCATAAATTAGAAGCCTCCTCTTGCCCCAGGGTTCTGCTTGCTGACCTTGCACCCTTGGTTCTTGAGCTTCACCCCAAGGCCCTCTCCTTGCCTCTCCTCTGGGTTCCCCACGTGATTCTAGGGGGTGAGACACAGACAGGGATAAGGAGATGCCTGTGGATAAGGAGAGACCCAGCTGTCTATGTGCTTGCCGTTGGTATAAAGATGGGGACAGAAAGGAAGGTGCCCCAGATGTTCCTGCTCCCACAACAGGGACAAATTGTTGTTGTTGGGGGAGATGGCAGTGGGGAAATGTGTATGTGTGTGTATAGTGGTAAAAGTTTTCTGTTGCTACAACAAAATACTCGAGGCTGGGTATTTTAGAAAGAAAAGCAGCTTATTTGGCTCACAGATTTGGAGACTAAAAGCCCAAACAGCCTGGTGCCAGTCTTGGGGAGGGTCTCTTGGTGGATGGCATCATGATGGGAGTGTGTGCCAGAGGGAGAGATCATGGTGAGTTTGGAAACTGGAGAGTGGGGAGGGGCTGGGCTCACTCATTTACGACACCCTCTTGTGAGGACTAACTGGGGTGCCAGGAAGATGATGCTAGTCTCTTTGGAGGCCAGCACCCTGGTGACCTCATCACCTGCACTCGGCCCAACCTCTTGAAGGTCCCACCACCTCCTGATATCACCACGCTGAGCCCAAGCCCCTGACATGTGAGCCGTGGGGGATGGGTCACATCCACACCCAGGGAGGCCATTGAGAACCAGGCCCTCTGCTTTAGTGTCTCTCCTCCGGGTAAATGGAGCACTGTGATTAAATCGTCACGAGAACAGGGGAGAAAAGCTGGCAAAGACAGCGAGGCCACTGCTGGGGCGCTGCTGTGGGGACGTGGTGCCGAGCTGGACCCAGTGCTGCCTCTCCATGGCCAGCTGCCCGACACCCACCCTGTAGAGTTGGCCTCCTGGTGCCAGGGCTGGATTTAGGAGCTCTGGGTGGATGGCATTCCCACGAGGGCCTGGCACATTCCCCTCGCACTGGAGAACCCAGGGCCTCCTGGTTCACACAGCAAGTGCACACTGGGTGGACAGCCAGGAAGGGACAGTTAACCTGCCCTCTGACCACGTGACAGGAGCCCGAGGGAAGCAGAGGAGGAGGTTTGTTTTGGCTCTACTTCCAGAGGTCTCGGTCTGGCGCTGCTGCTCTGGGCCTGGGGTGGGACAGCCACTCAGGTGGGGCATGTGTGGAGTCCACTCACCACGGTGGCTGGGACCTGAGGAGATACAGGAGTAGGGCCAGGGTCCCCGTGTCCCTTTCCAGGGCCTGTCCCGTGACCTCTCTCCTTCCCCAGGCTTCACCCCAAAGGCTCCACCGCCTCTAGGGCACACTGGGGGCAGATGGCCATGCCTACTGCACACAGGCCTTGGGGACAGCCCAGAGCCCACCGTGACCGGAGCCACATCATGACACCTCTTGCCTCCGTCTTGCTGCAGGCTGGGGCGCTGTGGCCTTTCCCATCTGTGCTGCTTCGACATCTCCTTGGTGCTGAGCAGCAACCAGAAGCTGGTGGAGCTGGACCTGAGTGACAACGCCCTGGGAGACTTTGGGGTCCGGCTTCTGTGTGTGGGCCTGAAGCACATACTCTGCTGTCTGCAGAAACTCTGGTGGGTCTGGGCGCGCCGGGCAGCTCTGCCCGTGGGGGTGCCTGGCAGCTCCTGAGCATTGAGCCGCAGGAGCTGGTGCTTCACAGTGAGAGTGGCCGGGCTGCTCGGAGGACCCAGGTGTCTTCTGTGGGTGCTGTCAACCATCCAGTCGGGGCTTGGGAGAGCCGGTGGAAGCCCTGGTGGGGCATGAAGAAATGGTGGGGCCAGCCAAGGCCCGTAAGGCCACTGTGGGGTGTGCAGAAAGAGTGTGGGACTTCATGGGGAGCTCTCAGATAGATAGAAAACCCATGCCAAAGTGTGACGCTTCCTGACACTGGAGGGAGACTTGCATTCTGGAGAAGAGAGCACTCGGGAGGGTGGGGCCAGTTCACGATGGAGACGCGGGACAAAGGAAAGCAAGCCAGCACTCCAGTGTTGTGGAGGGGTGAAGTGAGCCTTGGGCACTGGTGGGGGCCAAGGCGGCACAGTCCCATTGGGAAGCTGTGTGGCAGTTCCCCAAACAGAATGACCCCTTGAGCCAGCAGCTCTACTCAGAGGCTCAGGCACAGGCCCACAAAGAAACGCAGCAGGCATCTGGGAGTGACCCACCGCAGGTGTCCCCTGGTGGAAGGGGCCACCGGCCTTTGGGCCCACGTGCAGGCTGAGCTAAGCCAGGGGCAGGGCCGCACTGCACGACCCCACAGGAAGCCTGGGAGAGTTAACAAGGTGGGGAGGCCAGGGGAGGGATGTGAAGGTGCCCAGCTGCGGTTCAGTCTATGGAAAGAGCTCCAGGCATGGGTGGCCGTGGCTGCAGGAGACTGTGCACGGGCGTATGCCATTGACTCGTGCAGCTAGAATGGCGAAGTGGTCAACTTTATCCTACTTTGCCACCTTGGCATCAGCCCAGGGGCCAGGGAGGTGTCACAGTGCTGGATGGGCTTGGAAGGGCTTGCTTGTTACCACAGCGGGAGGTCAGGCTCCCGCGGAGGGTGGGGCACGCGGGCGGTCAGGTGCTCCCCCTGGAGGGGCCAGCTGGAGAGCCACAGACTTTCTCCTCTCCTTGAAAGGTTGGTCAGTTGCTGCCTCACCTCAGCATGCTGCCAGGACCTCGCGGCCGCGCTGAGCGCCAGTCGCTCCTTGACTAGACTCTACATTGGAGAGAACGCCCTGGGCGACTCAGGAGTCGGGACTCTCTGCGAGGCCATTGGACATCCACAGTGCAGCCTGCAGAAGCTGGGGTAAGGCTGCCTCCAGCCCCAGGCAGAACGTGGTGGTGACCCCAGAGAGGGAGGCCGCTGGGCTTAGGGAAGAGAACCAAACAGCCGTGGCAGAGTGTCCGGCAGGGGTCGCCCTTCCTGTCCACTCCACAGTCCACCAATCATGGACTTAACCAGCTGCAGACCAAACCTATCTGAAAAAATAGGTCTGTACTGAACATAAACACAGGTTTCCCTTGTCATCGTTCCCTAAACAGTGCAGTGTCACAGCTGCATCGTGTGCATTCCATCAGGGATGGTAAGTAACACTGAGGGGAGTCCAAGAGGGTGTGCCGGCCATAAGCGCATTCTGCACTACTCTGTGGGCATGTGAGCACCTGCTGACTCTGATGCCACAGGGCGGGGGGATGGGCGGAGCCACCTACCCCCCCCCCCCCCCGTCCCCCAGGATACCAGGGTCAGCTGGGTTGCTGCTAATGAGGCCAGTGTTTGCTAATTTGTGGTTATTGGCATTCCTAAAGTTAGAAGAGACTTTAGAGAAGGTGCAGCCCAATTCCCACTGAATGAGGAAGCTCTAGAGTTGGCCTGAGTTCACCTGTTCTAGGTGAGGACACCTGCAGGCATGCAAGTGACTGCAGCAGTGTGGCCTCAGCACAAAGCGTGTCTCCCCATGCAGCACCTCCTCTGGTTCCCTGTCCTGGTTCCTGTCCTCCTCCCCAGGGCTCTGAGAAGCAACTTAGTCCTGCCCCTGGGCTGCTCTCACCCTCGTCTTATTTTGCGCCGACATTGCTAAATCCCCACCTGGGACACAGCTCAGCATCTTTACCCACCCAGTCACGCTCTCCCAGGGGGGCTGGCTTGCTGAGGGTCCTTAGAAAGGCGCCTCAGACAGGAAGTTGGGGGCCTCCTTCCTTCCATGAGCTCTGCTTTTGCTGGCCAACTCCCTGCTTGTCTTGGGTTTTTGGCAGCCATGTCAGGCTTTCGAGACTGGATTTCTGCAGTAAATAAGAATACAGAATACCGATTAATAATCCCATACTTTCCATATATCCCTGCATGGTTTTCTCAGTTGGGCTCATAAAAATGACACAAAGTAGTTATAGGAGTCGCCAACATTTTCTTTTCTTTGGGGCATTGGAGATTAACACCAGGGATGCTTTACCATGGAGCTACAATTAATTTTTAATTCATTTAAAAATTTTTAAAAATTAATTTTGATTAAATATTTTTAAAATTTCTTGAAACAGGGTCTCATTGAGTTGCTTGGGGCCTTTCTAAATTGCTGAGGCTGTCCTTGAACTCGCAATCCTCCTGCCTCAACCTCCTTGGTCTCTGGGGCTACAGGTGTGTGCACCACCAAGGCCAAGTAGAGGAGGCAGTGAGGCTCTGGGCACAGCCTGTGCCTGAGGATGCTGGGGAGAGGTGGTGAAGCTCCCCGCACACACACTGACATCATTTCCTGTGCCCTTGCTGCCTGGTGGAGTGTTGCTGTGGGGCTCTACGGGGGCCTCCGCGTCCAGCTCTCAACCCGCACTGGGCTCACGTGGACCTTTCTTTTGACCCATCATCTAGGCCTGTTTGAATCATTTTTTTTGGGGGGGGGGAAACTGGGGATTGACTCAGGGGCACTGGACCACTGAGCCACATCCCAGCCCTATTTTGTATTTTATTTAGAGACAGGGTCTCACTGAGCTGTTTAGTGCCTCACTGTTGCTGAGTCTGGCTTTGGACTTGCGATCCTCCTGCCTCAACCTCCTGAGCTTCTGGGATTACAGGCATGTGCCACTGCACTCAGCTGAACCTTGATTCTGTTGGTATGTTGTGTAAAGACAAGCAAACAGTAGGCATCTTTGTTCACATTACTGACATAAAGTTGGCCAGATCAGCATTCAGGGCAACATATAGTAAGAAGGGTTTTTGAGGAGCACTCCGTCAGTGCAGTCAACCACAGTCTGCATCAGGAGGCCTGGCCCTCCCTTGACCGCCAACCCCAGAGCTCTCCTTCCTGGAGGACAGCTGCACGCAGAGCTTCAGCACTGTGCTCTGCTGCTCTTGGTTGTTCAAGGTGTGATTTGGCCCCTTTATTTTACAAGTAAACAATGTCTGTCTTCGCAAACATCCTCAAAGGGAGAGGATGACAGATACAGATAAGAGGCAAACAAAAGTGGCCTCATGGGGTCGCACTGCTTCTCTGCCCACCTTCTGTGAAGACTTCCTGCACAAGCCACATCAGAGCAGGTGCTGGATCAGGTGTGGCATGAGCTGTGAGAAGAACAGGGACCAGCACTCCGGGCAAAGCCTACAGAGGAGAGGCCCCCATGACCCTGACCTCTGTGCCCAGCTGACTAAGTTGCTCAGGGCCTTGCTAAGTTACTGAGGCTGGCCTCAAAGTTGCTGTCCTCCTGCCTCAGCCTCCCCTGTTGCTGGGATCACAGGTATGTGCCTCCGCACCCGGGTCATACACATGTAAGTCTCTAGAGGTGGATTCCTTAGGTGGACTCAGGGAGTTGGGACTTCCAGACACCTGTGTTTTATTAGGTATAGCCAGATTTTCTCCTCTTGAACTTCAGGCCTTAATCTGTAGCTTACATGTTGTGTCCCCTGTCCCTCACCTCCCCAGTGTCACAAAAGCATAACACAGAGAGTATTTGCAAAACATGATTAATCATCAGAATGGCCCTCCCCCTCTTTGAACTGATCCTGCTGGATTGGGATTCTGCTGGGACCTGCCAGCCAGTGAACACCGGGAAGCTCTAAGCTGCCTTTACTTTTAGTTCCGTCCTTTTATTTCTTCTTCTTATTTTTGGTTTCCTTAACGTCACACCAAGGAAACTTGATAGCCTGCAAAAATGACAGTATTGAGCCTTTCCTCAGAATCCTCAAAAAGGTTTTGCGAAAGTAGGATGAGGTTGCATGCTTGGTCACTAAATATGAGCCTCTGGACCAGCCCCGGCCCCATTTCTGCCCCCTCCCGGCGACACTGAGCTGGTGTTAGTGCTGGAGCTGGCCTGGGCTCACTCTCCTGCTCCTCTGGTCTCTTCTTAGGTGACGTGGTTGTCCCTTCTCCTCTTTATTCTCAGCTGTGAAGGCCCCACTTATACTTTATTTGATAAAAAATTTTAGTTGTAAATGGGCACAATACCTTTATTTTACTTATTTGTTTTTATGTGGTGCTGAGGATCCAACCCAGGGCCTCAGACATGCTAGGCAAGTGCTCTACCACTGGGCCACAACCCAAGTCCCCCACTTATTCTTAAGCAATTACTCTGATCCTCATTTTTTTTCCATGGTAAGTTTAGGGATAAGAGAAACACCATGTTGAGTTTTAATAATTCAATAGGATGATTCCATTCAGCGTCATCACCCCACAGTGAGGTACCTAACAAATACCCCACCAGTGTTAGCTCTTCAGTCTTCATTGTGAGATGCTCTTGTGAGTTGAGGCCCAACAGACTAACCCCCCGCAGTGCCTGGCAAGGATTCTGTGCTCAGTGGACACAGGGTGAGCTGGATGTGGGGAGACCGAGACGCCCCGTTGGTGCGCCCTCTAGTCAGGGGATTTGTTGTTTGACTGTGCAAACCTGTCGCGGTGCACACCCACCTGCCAGCTTCCAGCGTCCTTCCAGCTGCAGTACTGGGTCCCTGGCCATGCCCAGCCCTGAATGCCAGTGTCTTCACAGACTTCCTGCTGCTTGCTCACTGCTGCCCTTCCTGGGCAGGGCCCCTTCCCCTCCTTTGGCACTGCCCATCTCTGCTAGTGAGCCTCGTGTCCCTTCTGTGTGCGGTCATCGAGGACCTGATGGTGGTCCTTCCTGGAGGAGGGAGTAGGCCACTCAGCGCCTGTCAGTCTGCTGGTCCAGGCATCACTTCCCCTCCATCCCACGTCCTTGTTTTTCTCACTCCAATTCTCCCTCGACTAGGGAAATAGAGATGAGCTGGTGACAGGACTTCTTGTCATCTTGGTCATATGTTCACGCACACTATTGGAACGACTCCTTCTGTTTCTGTTGTGCATGATTTTAGAGACCAAAGGGCTTAAAATGTGCCCTTGCCGAGAACTCTGGTCAGGGGCACTGTTACCGCACGAGACGTTCTTGTTCATGGCCATTCACTGCAGACTGAGTGGCCTTTGTGTGATGCCCGTGTGCCTTCATGAACTCCCGAGCAGGAAGGACACAGCTGTCTGTCTCAGAGCCCTCACGGTCTTGTTGGGTGAGAGCTCAACTTGACCCAAAGGGAGAACATCAAACTCCTCACCCCTTGGTTCTAATGCAAACCAAGATTTACACTTTGAGAATCCCTTTCCTGGGAAGGAGGAAGAAGGAATGGACAGCAGGGATGACAGATAGGGAGGTCCAAGAGGACTGGGAAGTCCTTAACCTGAGCTTGGCACCGAAGGCTGTCAGGGACCTCGCCCTGTCTCCTACCACCTTGCTATGTCGGCCATGTTGAATTACTAGGTGAGAGACCAGTGTCTGCCCTTGGAGAAAGGCACACGATTCCCTGAGGCTCGGATTTCTATCTGCAAAAGGTGTGGAACAGTTATGTCTGCACCAGAGTCACTCAGGCAGGCCCCTGAGGTGTTGGGGCTGTCATCAGGAGCTGCTGGAGTGTTTTCCTGGTTGGAGTGCTGCTGGGTGCTTGAGGCAGGAGGAATCTGCAAGGAAGTGCAGTGTGGTGGGGTATGGGATCCTTCACTTTTCCTCTCCCTCCCTGCAGAACATCTGTGGAGAGCTGCCTGCCTGTGGGATGCCCCTTAGACTGCCCTCAAGGTGAAGGGCAGAGCTGCTCAGATGGCTGCTGGGATGTCTGGGATGGGCGCCCGCTGAGGGCTCACTCTGCTCTTTCTGCAGGTTGGTGAACTCTGGCCTCACATCCTCTTGCTGCTCAGCTCTGTCCTCCGTGCTCAGAACAAACCGGAGCCTCACACACCTGTACCTGCGTGGCAATGCTCTTGGGGACGCTGGCATCAAGCTCCTCTGTGAGGGGCTCCTGCTTCCCAGCTGCAGGCTGCAGTTGTTGGAGTGAGTCCTCTGCTCCCTCAGGTGGTGTGGGGGTGGTCCCTGGTGGGAAGGGCCTGAGGCGTTGAATCTGAGAGGCCAGGAGTCACAGATGTGGCTATGACAGAGTCTCGGGACAGCAGGTGTTTTCAAGATGGTGTAAAGCCAAGTCGAGTTCCTTGCACCACAGTCCTCTGTGCAGCTGGCAGGCAGGGACAGAGTGGTGCTTGCAGTTTATGGAAATCTGGGGCAGACACAGCCTCTGGGCATGACAGCTTAAGAAACTTCCCTTACTAATTGGTGGGCACAGTCCAGTAGCCTCGAGTGTCCTCCCCTTTAAAGAAGACAGGAAGATGACCTTTGGCACATATGGCTGCACCACACTAGTTAGCCCTGGGAGTTTTCTGGGTCTGAAATGGGGCAGGCTCCGACCCTGGGTCCCTGGGGGGATGACCTGGGCGTGTCCTTGAATCACTCCTTCTTGCAGACTGGACAACTGCAGCCTCACCTCACACTGCTGCTGGCATCTTTCCAGGATCCTGACCTCCAACCGGAGCCTGCAGAAGCTGAGCCTGGGTAACAATGACCTTGGCGACCTGGGGGTCATGATGCTCTGTGAGGTCCTGAAGCAGCAGGGCTGTTTCCTCCGGAGCCTACAGTGAGTGCTCTGCAGAGGAGCCACCCAAACCCCGCTCTCCAGAGGCACTGGCTCTCAGGGTTAGGTTGGGCCTGGCCCCATGCCTTTACTGGGGTACACAGGAAATGGGCTGCCCAGTCAATAGCATCCAGAGATTCAGAGCACCCAGGTACAGTCAGTGCGAGAAGGCTTTCCACCCAGCGTCCTGGGGGAAGCCAGTCTGTTGACAGTGGCCGACGGTGCTCTGCAGAACCAGGAGGATCTCTGACGGCAAGCGTCCTAGCATAGTGGACTGCTGTCCTGGCTCTGAGGATTTTTAAGTGAAAAAGGGGAGAAATTCCACGACACTCAGCAGGAGGGACCTCAACCCGCCGTCTTCTGCTGTGCCTCAGTGGTGGGCATCAGCTCTGTGGCCGGAGCTTGCAGAGCGTCTCCCAGCTTCTTAGAGCCACAGCTGTTGGGGGTCCGCATTCTGTCCTTGGGCCTCTCTCTGCTCTCTTGGCTTCCCTCACCCTCCTGACCGGTAGGTGTTGGATAGTCAAGTCTCGATCCCGGGCCTAACTTTTGTTACTCACACTTTCTCCCTTATTTTAATGTCCAGTCTCTGGCTTCACCAAGGATGTGCTGTGTCCTTAGGTTACCTCTATGAATTCCATGTCTGGATGCTTCTCTGATCCCTCTGCTTGGCGGTTTAATGTGCTCCTCGACTCCCTCATCGAAATCCAAACTCCTGCTCCTCCTCTCTGTCTTCGACCAGCTCCATCCCAGTTGCAGTCAAGACCAACTTACTCCTAACTGCTCAGTCCAGAGTAGTCTGGTGCTGACCTTAACAGCTCTTCTTTCTTAAACCTCCATCTAACCAATCAGCTTGTCCTGTGAGATCTGCTTCCATGGGATGTCCACTCCCTGGCCTCCTCTTGGTGGCTTTATGTCACTGTCTGGTCACTGTCACCTCTGGTCTGGGTTGTAGGATGCATTCTGAAATGCCATGTCTGCACTGCTCCTTGGGTAGCACACACAGTGAGCTGCTGGATGTGAGACAGTTCTTCTCACTCTTGCCAGGTGCTCTAGTGACTTCCTGTCACATTCACAGTGGGGGAGGGGACTGCAAACTCTTGGTGGCTCTGAGCCCCTTCTGCCAGCGGCAGCTGCTTCTGATGCTCATGCTGCTTCCATTGCGGTGGTCTCCTTTCGGGTTTGCCAGAGCACAGCCATCTCTGGACCTTTGCTGGTGCTGTCCCTGTGCCTGGAGTTCTGCCCCTTCCAGTTCCCACTTGCCTGCTCCCACACACCCCTACCTGATCTGCACGAGGCTTTGTACTGAAAGCAGCCAGCTGCCCTTGCCGCTTCTCATTCTCCTCCACAGTGGCGCACCCCTTCCATGCTGTGTCATTTTCTTGCTGGTTCATTCTCTATGTCTTTTCCCCACAACACATATTCCACGAGTCCAGGGACTCCTGTCCACAGCTTGTTCCCAGGCTGAGCCCGCCAGGATGCAGGTTGGAATCAACAATGGCTGGTCAGCGCTGCACCCTTGTGGGGATGCAGTGGGACACTTCTCCACGTTCCCAGGAAAGACAGGTGTAGGGACAGAGGGCGGGACTGCTCAGGATGAAGCTGGGGACATTGTTATTTGTGTGTCACTGATGCAGCCCTGAGGGACATTCATGACCTGGCCTGGGGACAGGCTCAGAACAGCCTGGGGAATTCACAGATGCGAGGAGCCTGTCTCCCTCAGCCCCAGCCTCATAACAAAACCAGGCGGGTGACATAACAGCTGGAGCTTGTTTCTCACAGTCTGGAAGCTGGAAAGTCCCAGATCAAGGTCTGGCTAGTTCCGAAGCTGGTGGGGCTTTTCCCTTATTTGTAGATAGCTTCCTTTTTATGATGTGCTTACGGTGGTTGGCGGGTGGTGGGCGGGAGAGAGGAGTTGGGATAGATGCTCTGGAGTCTGTCCTGCAAGGCCATCGACCATTGTGAGGGCCCCATTTGTGACTTCATCTGTCTCTAACCACCTCCAAAAAACCCCATCTCGCCTTGGGGGTCAGGGCTTCATGGGTTTGAAGGCAGATGCTTAGTGTGTGACACCACCAACCAGAGCCTGCTGGAATGAGGTGGGACAGATGGTTCCAAGAGAAGCTATGAAAGACTGGGAGGTGCTCACATCAGAGACCACCTCCGTGGTGTCCCCGCACTGCAAGGCAGATGTAGGGATCCCAATTAAGTGAGTGTCGCGGAAAACGCAAGACCACTGAGAAGATCTGAGCCCAGACAGGACGCTGGTGATGCAGAGGGACAGGTGTGAGCCCAATCTGGCCGTGAGGGTTTCCGTGTGGTTGTGTTTATTAAGGCCTTCCTCCTTCAGGCCACAGTGCAGTGCCTACAGACATATGAAACGCAGTGTCTAACACAACCTGTTGACATAGGAGTGGGCAGCCGAGAGGTGACCTGCTAGACCTGGCAGTGGACACGTGGTCATCATGCAGTCTTCTTCACCTTCACCTGTGTTTGAAGAGGCCAAACATGAAGGTTCAGAATAGAGCAGTCTGTACTGGTTACTCCAGCTACTCAGGAGGCTGAGGCCACAGGATCCTCAAGTCCAGGAGTCTGAGGCCAGCCTGAGCAACATAGGGAGACACTTCTCAGAAACAAACACTTCAGAAGCCAGCTCTGCACTCAGAGCATAGAGGCATGTAGGGTTCAAGGTTTGAGGAGATGAGTTTTTCTCCAGCACTGGGGGTGGACCCCAAGGTGCTCTACCCCTAAGCTTCACCCCTAGTCCTTTTTATCTTTTTATTTTGAGACAGAGTCTTCCCAAGTGACCCAGTCTGTCCCAGAACTTGGTATCCTCCTGGCTCGGCCTCCTGAGTTGCTGGGATCACAGGTGTATGACTGGCTGGGAGATGAGAATCTTAAGGCTAAAAACTGAGTGTTCTGAGTACAACCTAATAGTTTCTGTTTGCCTTTACAGGTTGTGTGAGATGTATTTCAATTATGAGACAAAATGTGCATTAGAAATGCTCCAGGAAGAAAGGCCAGAGTTGACCATCATCTTTGAGCCTTCATGGTAGGGGTGGACACAGGCCCGCCAGACACTGGATTCTTTGGTTCCACCACCCAGCTGTGCACAGGTGAGGTGAGCCCTCCTGTGCCCAGAGTCACCTCCACATGATCAGTGTCACAGCCAGGGTGACCAAAAGCGCCCTCATGGAGGGAACCGAGGCCATTCATTCCCCTGGACAGTGCGGTTCTCAGTGCCACCACAGGTGCAGATGTTCCTGATGGACTCAACAGAGTCACCTCATTCAGTAAACACGTTCTCTTCCTTTTCCTCTTCCTGCCCCCAAGTGTCCCCTCCCCATCTTCCCTTCTCACTCTGTTTACTTTTGCCAAAGTCTCCATCCCCCTGTTTGTACTAAGTGTGTGTTACACAGAACTACCTATGTGCTATGTGGAATTTTGTGGCAGCTACTTATTTATTTTTAATTTTGTAACAGTTTTCTAAGAAAAGTAATTCATGTTTATTTTAGCTAGTTGAAAATTGAGAAATATATAAAACCTTCTGGTTATTAAATTGATTGTTTAATTCCAAAAAGTACCCAGAAATCTTTTGAATTATTCATCTAAACTACTAAAGATTGATTGCTGTGTGCATTTAAATATCTCTTTGCAAAGTGACTCAACTGTGGTTGGTGGAAACCGAGTCACCTTACTCTAGCTCTGCGGGTGGAATGTCAGCTCTGTGTGGCAGGGTGGAATGGCACAGGGCACAGAAGTGAACACAGGGCATGTCTCTCACCTGGGCTGTCTTGGATTTGTCCTGACAGAAGAGCAGTCCCTCTGGTGTGCTCACACAGCATAGGGTGTAGGGTGGAGCAAGTGCTTCTGTGAGCCTGGGCGGTGTTGGAGCACACATATTGCTAGAAATGGAAATCCCACTTCCTCATTCAATGAGCCACCCAGGCCTTGGCTACTCAAAGCGACGTGTTGACGAACATAGGTTGTGCAAGAATGTAAATCAATCTCATGATTGCACACACGCTTTTCAGATAAGCTGTTTTTTTTTAAAAAATAGCAAGACCCTCTAGAGGAAACTGTGTGCCAATGTGTTAGTCAGCTTTTCATTGCTGTGACCGAAATACCCAACAAGAATAACCTAGAGGAGGAAAAGTTCATTTGGCTCATGGTTTTAGAAGTTCAGTCTATGGTCAGCTGACTCCATAGCTCTGGGCCCAGGGGAGGCAGAATGGCATGGTAGAGGGGCAGGGAAGGAGCCATGGGGACAAGACCTAATCCCTAAGTGCACGCTTCCAGTGAGCCTGCTCCTTCAGTCACACTCCACCCGCGTTCAGGGACCACCCCATACAGTGGTCCTTTCATTATTAATCCAGAAAACAGTTCAATGCACTGATTAGGTCACAGATCTCATAATCTAGTCAACCATCTCACCTCTGAACATTCCTGTGTTAAGGAGATTTTGGGGGGACATCTCATATCCAAACCATATACCTAGCTATTTGGGAGACTGAGGCAGAGGATCATATGTTCAAGGCTGGCCTGGGCAACTGAGACTCTGTCTCAAAGTGAAAAATAAAAAGGGCTGGAGTGGCTCAGTGGTAGAACGCTTGCTTAGCACAGGTGAGGCACTGGGTTCGATCCCTAGCACTTCATAAATAGTGAAGGCGGCTGTGCGGCTGACATGCCAGTGCAGACTTTCTCTAGTCTAGGACTTTCAAGTAACTCTTATCTGCATATTTGCTTTCTGCATCTTGGTTAAATGCTGCAGATTGCCTCCTTGCCACAGACCCTTCGAAATGCTGAATAAAAAGTGTGACTCAAATACATGCATGGAGATGGAGAACACCGCAGAGCAGAAGAGGTGGTGCAGAGACGAGGGCTGCTGCTCTTTCACACGTGGACGCAGAGAGTTGATCACGTGCAAGTTGAGGGTTGAATCATGGACACTAGAGGTTGGAAAGGTCAGGAAGTCGGGCAATAGAGGCAGGTTGGAACGAGCTCTGAGGTCCCAGCCCAGGAGGGAGACTTGGTGCACAGCCATTTACACTGTTTATGACCAGCCAGAAGAGGAGAGGCTGCAGATTCCCAGCACAGAGAAGCAGTGAGCACTTGGGGAAAGGAAATGTGAGTGATCTGACGGGATCGTCACCATGGTACATCCCTCGGACATGCGTGAGTGTGCACACACAGTACCTGTCAGTGACAGAGCCTTGCTAGGAGCAGCCCCTCATACAAACTAAACGCACACAGCCCATGGGAACTTGGAGCATGAGAAACTAAGACCTGCTTTATGAGTGTAAGAGTTTGTCCCTCAGTGGCTGAGAGGAATCCCTGGACACAGAGCCCATGGCGGGACACCAGAGGAGGGAGGGAGGGAGGGAGGAGGAGAGATGGTGGTCATCCAGGAAGTGTTCTGCATTATTAGAACTGCACTGTCAGTGAAGTGGCTGGTCAGACACCAGTAGTACAAAGACTGTGGATACCAGAGGCATGGTGGCACCCCAGGAGGAAGGGTGGAGGAGGGATGGTGGACACCAGGAGGAAGGGAAGAGGAGGAGGGATGGGTGGTCACCAGAGGAGGGAGGGAGGAGGAGGGATGGTGGTCACCAGAGCAGGGAGAAGGAGGAGGAGGGATGGTGGTCACCAGAGGAGGGAAGGACGAGGAGGAGGGATGGGTCACCAGAGCAGGAGGGAGGAGGAGGAGGGATGGTGGACACTAGAGAAGGGAGGGATGTTAGACACCAGGCAGAGAGGGTAGAGCAGGGCGGGTGGATCCAGAGGAGGGAGGGAGCAGATGGGATGGGAGGTCCTCCAGGCCACTAAGTGACTCAGCATGGACTTCCCTCAGGAAAGTACAACTCATGATGTTGAACACACAAAAAAGAGAAGTCGCCATTGAACAGAATCACCACAATGCAGCTGTCCCCTTCTGGGGTGTATGCAGAGGTGCTGAACTCAGCATCCCACTGAGTAGGTCTCCGGCAGCCATACCTAGGCAGGGCCTCCTCAGGGGGCAGCAGGACCTCATGCTCCCCAGGATCGGCACTGCCCCTGGGAGCTCTTCCTGGAGGGCTGCTGCCTCTGAGTCCTGGCTTGCTCTGACCTGTGGCCTGTGGTTGTGGCTTCCTCTGTCTCTGGCTGCTGTGGACACAAGGCCTTTCTTTAGCTTTGGACCTTGTTCTTCACAATTGTCAAGTTCTCCTCCCTCTTCCTCACAAGCCTGGACCTTCCTCATCTTTTCAGTTCATGCCAATGTCCCCCATTCTGAGAAGCCGTCTTTGATTAACTTAACTGAAGTGGGCTAGCCCGAATACTACCACATTTTAAATTTTCAAATTAAGCTAAAGTTGTCAAATAAAAATTGAACATATCTATGGCACACATGGTGAGATTTAAAATATGTATACGTGGTGTAATGGCTAAGTCAAGCTCACCTGACCTACTTAGTGTGGTTTGGCTTCAGAGCCCCTGGGTAACAACACAGTGTTATTACCTGGAGTCGCTACCTGTACCACAGGGCTCTTGAGAGCCTGTCCGAGATCGTGTAGCCTCTGACCAACATCTCTCCAGGCCCACAGTCTCTATTTTCTGCTTGTGTAAGTTTGATTTCCAGTTTTTCATTTATGTAGTAAAGATCAGAAGTTTATTTCCCATGGCTCTGGACTCCGGGAGGCACATGATACGGGGCCAGCAGGCTGCCCGCCATCGGTGTGGGCCTGCTCCTTGCTGTTTCCTCCTGTGGTGGAAGGAGGAAGGGGTGATCCAGGGCTATGCTGCTGTAGGTTCTGTGGGCAACATCACCTGTCTGTTCCACTCACTTCACCTGCTGGGGATTCATCCTTGACGATGGCAGCATGGACTCCCTTCCAGTCTGGATAGTATTCTCCTGGGTGCACACTTCTCAATCCATCAGGTGTCTGAGGACATTTATGGTGACCCCACAGGTTCATCCTGGGTGCCTCCCTGTCTGGCAGCCTTAGAACTACTGAGTTTCCTGATGACTCAGGCCCTAAAGACAGCGTAACTACCTGGAAACTACCAGCTTCCTACAACCTGGTCTGGAAGGTGGAGATCGTCTTCCACTGCATTCTGTCACGCATGTCATGATGACCAGTGCTGGTTCATCGGGTGGAAAATTAGTCTCTACCTTCTAGAGTTTGAGACAAGTTTTTTTTAAAATTTTTTTATTATTTTGTTACCAGGTATTCAACTCAGGGGTGCTTAAACATTGAGCCATATCCCCAAGCCCTTTTTCTTTCTTTCTTTTCTTTTTTTGCAGAGCATGTGTATTTTATTAGAGACAGGTTCTCACTGAGTTTCTGAGGGCCTTGCTAAGTTGATTGAATCCAGAGGTGCTTAACCACTGAGCAACACCCCCAGCAACCCTCTATGTTTTATCTTGAGACAGAGTTCACTAAGTTTCTCAGGACCTCACTAAGTAGCTGAGGGTGATTTTGAACTCAAAATCTTCCTGCTTCAGCCTCTCTAGCTGCTGGTATTATAGGCATGAGCCACTGTGCCAGGCTTAGAGCAGTTTTTAAACTAGCACATTTGTTTTGAGAAGTGCAGTTCTTAGTACTCTCAGATGTTTCCCAGAACAAGGTCACCTCCTCAGAGTGCTGTGTCAGGGGCTGCCTCCTGTCGAATTGTGACTTGCACCCATGCATTTACTAAAATGCTCCTCTATGCCAGTCTGGATGCTCCAAAAGGTAGTTATAAGGGGCTCTGAGGTATTTATTATCCAGTGACTCTGTGGCAGTCCATTGGAAAAAATTCTTTGTGGTCCTGATACCTGCAATATCTTTTCCTCATATTTTAACATCAAATCCTACAGCCTTGTGGACTTATATTTTATTTTTGCCTTTACTGTCAGAAAGCTCATCATGATTTTTCCTTCTTTCTTAAGTTTTAGAGTTCATTGTTATTTTCTAGGTTTGGCTATATTGACGTTTGACAAATACAAGACAGGAGGAAAAAAAACCAAATTAAGTGTAAATGAATTATAACATGAAGAAAGAAACTGCCAACTTGCAATTCTGTCCTGGAGGCTCCCTTCTCCACAGGAGGGATCAGGCAGACATCCCCTTTCTGCCTGCTCTTGCTAGCTGCTGGCACAGTGCAGCCCTCCTGCGGGGTTAGGAGGGCCCAGCCAGGTGGTGAGCTTAGTGCACTGGGCTGCTCGCCTGGACCCCAGGCCTTCTACGAAAGCTAGCTATACTTCTACCTTGAACTTATTATTTATTTTTTTTTAAAAGAATAGCTCTCCGTTTAGTAAAGATTTCGTTTTCATGGTTTCAAAAGCTTTCGGGATATACTTTTGCACACATTTTACCACATTTAAAACTTAAATTTTTGAGCCTGTGTAAATGGTGGTTTTTAACTTTAAAATTTCGGTTGCACATTGCTCACGTAGAGAAAGCGCTCTGGCCTCCGTTCACTGACAGTGATGGGTGCTTGTTTCTCTGCCTACTATAGTCTACTAGGCACAGGCTGTCCCTTAGGTCAGGGTATTAAACACCCACACAGATTCCAGCACCCAGGCGAGCACCCAGCAGAGGGCTGCAGAAAAGGCAGCTCTGAGCATGCGCAGAGCACACCGCAGGGCCGTGGGTGCGCAGGCGTGCTCCTGGGCGGGGAGTGGGCGCTGCCTTGGCTAGAGTCCGTTCCTGTGCAGGTGCGTGATCCTTCGCTTCCTCAGGTCACGTTTCAGGAAAATACTGCATTTCGTTCAGGAGTTTTTCATCTGCTTTGATCAAGGTCATTAGTTTGTGGCCTTCTCACCTTGACATGTTCTCCTCAGGTTTTGGTTAGGCTGAGTCTGGGTGTGTCCCCCGGTACCAGTCAGCTCCTCCCTGTTGTGACCCAAACACTACGCAAGACCAGCCTGGAGGCGGAGGAGCTTGTGTGGGCTCAGGGTCTCAGAGGGCCAGTCAAGGTCCGCGGCTCCTTGCTCTGAGGGGAGGGAGCATCATTGGGGAAGAGTGTGGTGCAGGGAAGTTGGCCAGCCAGGGTGACCAGCAAGCAGAGAGAGGGAGGGCCAGGGAGACCCTTTGTCATGGCATGGCCACGCTCCAGCAGCGAACCAACCCACGGCCACGCCCACAGCAGCGCACCACCCCATGGCCACGCCCCAGCAGCACACCACCCACGGCCACGCCCCAGCAGCACACCACCCCACAACTACTCCCCCAGGAGCTCACCACCCCACGGCCACGCCCCGGCAGCACACCATCCCAGGGACAAGCCCCCAGCAGTGAACCATCCAAGGCCACTCCCTAGCAGCGCTCCACGCCCCCATCCTTCCAAAGCATCAGCCCTTTCAATGGTGTTACCCACTGATTAGGTCAGGACCCTCATAATCTAATCATTGCACCTTGAAACCTTCTTGCCCTAAGGGAGGAGCTTTTGGGAGACACAATACATCCTAACCATAACACCCCCTCTTTATATCATAGATCTGGTAGAATTCAAGTGGGAATCCTGCGCGTCTCTTTGTTGCAAGGCTTTTTATTTACTGACTGAATCTCATTGCTGTTGGTCTGTTTAGGTTTTCTATGTCCTCTTGGTTCAATTTGGGTAGCGTATCTTGAATTTTTTTTTGAAGTTTTATTGTTCTAACCGTCATTGGTATGTATAGCTTGCATTCTCAACTAGAATAATCCTTTTGTAAGGTAAGAGATTATGGCATATTTTCTCTGTCCTTGGAACCTGATGTGGAGTCTTACATATCCAGAGTGGGTTTGGTGTCACTAGTTTCCAGTTAACGGTGGGAAAACTTTGTAAAGAAGGAAATTTGAGCTATGGAAAAAAAATTATCTATGTTGACAGGAAGAAAGCACTCTTCTTCATTCTTGTAAGATTTTGAAAAATCTATGTGAAATTCATGTTCAAATCTATGAAGACCCTGCATTTATTATAAACAAATAAGATAGTTTCACACTGTATTATATATGCTTAGGAGTAATGGGAAAGGAAGGAAGCTTAAAAGGGGACAAACAGAAGAGAAATAGAAATGGAGAAAGAGGAAAAGGGGCAAGAATCGGGAAGTTCGAAATTAATTCACCCGACAAATATTTATTTCACACCAGCTCACTGAAACCTTTCTCAAAAGGACCTGGTTTCTTGGAAGTACACACTTGTGAGTGACTTCATCAGTAGATGTGGGACCACAGGGAGGTGTGTCGTCTTGTGGTGGGGATGTTGAGGCGGTGGATCTCACAGTATCTACCCACTGTGCATTTTCAGTCCCTTGGGGGAAGGCACTCTGCACGTGACTCACTTGCCTGTTGCTGTCCAGGCGATGGAGATGGCCATGACGAGGATCTTCATCTTCTGCAGGGCCTCCAGGCCCTGGCCAGGAGTCTCCTGAGAGCTCCCTTCACGTCCTTATTCCTCAGGGTATAAATGAAGGGATTGAGGGTGGGTGTGATTATGGAGTAGAAGAGGGAGATGAACTTGCCCTGCTCTTGGGAGTAGCTGGAGGGGGGCTGCAGATACATGTAGATGGCAGGCAGGTAGAAGAGGGAGACCACCACCAGGTGGGAGGAACAGGTCCCAAAGGCCTTGTGCCGTCCCATGGAGGTCTGGATCCTGAGCACAGCCCGGGCAATGAAGCCATAGGAGAGGAGGATGAGAGCCAGGGGGACAAGCACAAAGAAGGCCACCAGAACGGCCAGCATGGTGTCATTCACAGCAGTGTCTGCACACGACAGCTTGATCATAGCTGGCACCTCGCAGAAGAAGTTGTTCAGCACCTTCCTCCCGCAGAAGGGCAGCTGGACTGTCAGGACCACTTGAACGAGGGAGTTGCCAAAGCCACTGAGCCAGGCCACAGCCACAAGCTGCTGGCAGAGAGGGCGGTGCATGATAATGGCATACCGCAGAGGCTCACAGATGGCCACGTAACGGTCCAGGGCCATGGCAGCCAGGACGATGCACTCGGTGCACCCCAGCCAATGGAAAATGGCATACTGCACGGTGCAGCCACCGTAGCTGATGGTCTTCCTGGAGCTGCCCATGTTGGCCAGCATCTGGGGGACCGTGGTGGTCGTGTAGCACAGGTCCAGGAAGGACAGGTGGCTGAGGAAGATGTACATGGGGCTGTGCAGCTGGGCATCCAGCCGCGACACCAGGATGATGGAAATGTTTCCCAGCATGGCCAGAATGTAGGACACCAGGAGGACCACGAAGAGAGGAAGTTCTAGCCATGGTCTGTCAGAGATGCCCAGAAGGATGAAGTCCTTCGGAGGATCCCACAGGAAGCTCTGGTTGTCACTTCTCATGGTGAGGCATCTTGTGGCACCTGTGATGAGTCAAGAGAGTGGGAATGAATGAGTCCTGTCAGAAGGCAATCATCTTTGTATACCTGTCTGACCTTTCTGACCTCTGCAGACACTGGGACTGGGGGAGTCAGACAACTGCACCTGTGTCTTCACTTCCCCTCCTTCTCTGTGACCTTACCCACGCCCCCTCGTGTTTCCAACGTCAGTGTCTGCATCTGCTAAGATGGGGAGTAGAGCCTCAGGTGGCCAAGGGACTGGGGTGAGTGGACGCACACATGACAGGTTTATTTGAGTTGGACTGCTTCAGTTCTTTGCAGACACACTCAGGGGAATTGTCCACTCTCAGGCTTTATCACTTTGTCTTTGGAGGTGGTGGTGGGAGAGAGGAGGAAGGTGATTAAGCAAGATGGGCTTCATAAACAGCCGGGGACTCTGGGGGCTCAACTCTGGCTGCAGGAGGTGCCCATGCCTCTCTGGGGCACAGCACTCTCCCCTCCCTATAGCTCACTCGCTTTGGCAGTGCCAGACTGCACGGGTACCTGGAGTGGAGAAGCTGAGACCTGTCACTTCAGCTCCAGGTTTGTCATGACCCCTGAGAGGCCCCCAAGCACAGAGTGTTGAGCACAGGAACCTGTGAAGACCAGCTTTGGAGTTGTTCAGTGGAAGATCAGCCTGCCTCCAAGCTCACACTCCACATGTGACTTCTTTGCCGGTCTACTGTCCTGTCTCAGGAAGGAAGCAGTGAGGCTTCTGGATGACCTTGCTGTTTGGGGGCACATGGGCTGCCATGTGCTATGCATGGGCTTTCCCACTCAGGGCCTTTGTCCCCAGCTCCTATCCTCTCCCAAGCACTGTGCCTTCAAGTTCATGATGGGCTTGCTATTGCTCCATGCTGAGAGTGGAAAGAAGTCAAACCCTCCATGAAGGTAATTTAGGGAGGATTAATTTTCAGTTATGGAAAAGAAAGCTAGCGTATGACATTTCCATGATGGGAGAGTGGCTTTTCTGAAGTCACCATGAACAGGGCAAAAACTTGGGGGAGTAAAGGGGTACAGCTCAGGGTTAGCACAAGAGCTTAGTCTGTGTGAGCCCCCGGTTCTATCCCCAGCATGCTCACAGGAGACATCAAGACACAGGAAAAGAAAATGTCCTCTGTGTTGGGTTCAGTTCTTTATGTAAAGTCTCTTGTAAAAACGGTACAATAAAGAAAATCTGAGAAGGCTTGACTGGCTGCATTTCTGCCTTTCCCCTGGTCTTCTGTCCACAGGTAGAGCTTCCCCTTCTCAGTGTTGCCCTCCTTGCCCAGTTCCTGCTTTGCCCTCCTGGGTCTGGCCTCCTGCTGTGGCTGCTGTGTTTGCTGCCTGCTGTGTCTGTGCACCAGTCCACTGCATGGCCAGTGCCTGGCCAGTCCAGGGCAGGTGCTTCTCCAGGACTGATCTCCTTCCAAGAGGCCTTGTTCTCTGTTTCTCACTTGGAGCTCCAAGGTGCCTCTTTCCTTCCATCCTGGGAAGCTATGCTGGAGCGAATCAGAATGGCTTCCCCTGCACTCCACATTTCCTCCTCATCCTGCTCCAGTGCTGCAGTTTCTGGCTCAGAGAGAGAAGCTGCGCCTCAAATGGGCCTCTATGTTCCTGGTGGGGCATGGGCCTGCTGGGTCCTCCATGGTTGGGCAGCTCTGGCCAGGGGCAGCCCCTTTCTCAGCATCTTTGGGGCCACCAAACCAGGAGGGGATTTTCATGTGTTTATTAGCACCAATGAGGGTACCATGCTTGCAGAAGCGGCAGGGGTGACATCCAGTGCCCTTTTCCCATACTCCCCACTTCCTTCCCCACCCCTAGTAATGGGTGTTCTGTTCAGGCCCACTCTTCAGCCTCAGGGAGAGGACATTGCCCATCTTCTGTGCCTGGCTGGTTTCACCTAACAGCACCCCCCAGTTCCACCCATTTTGCTATGAACAGGAATTTGATGTTTTTTCTTCTTTTTAAAACTTTAAAATTTGTTCTAATTACTTATACCTGACAGTAGCATGCATTTGACACATTGTACACAAATGGAGTACAACTTCTCAATGCTCTGGCTGTACATGGTTGAACAGGATTTCATTCTTTGTGGCTGAAGGATACCCTCTTGCGTTTCCTTCATTACTCGTCGATGGACATCCGGGCTCCTGGCTGTTGGGAGTCATGCACAGTGAACAGGACGGACATGGGGATACCTCCTGCATAAGATTCCTTGCCTTTGGGCACATGCCCAGGGCCATGCTGGACCAAGGTAGATCTCTTTCAGTTTTTTGAGTGACCTGGCTTTTCCCCACTGTGGCCACATGAATTATGCCCCACCAGCAGGGTGGGAGGTGGTCCTTCTCCAATTCCTCCCCAACAAGAACTTCTTCCCTTTTTGATCATAGCCATTCTAAGTGGCTGAGATGATGTGCTTTGTAGTTTTGGTTGGTATGACTCTAACAAAGGAGGTTCAGTGTGCCCCCCACCCCTTCCTGGGGGGGCACGCAAACACACACACACCCGACCTGGGGATGCGTGTGCACACACACACAGACACACCCCTACCTAGGCGCACACACATACATACACAACACCTTATTTGAGCTCACAGACACATGCATATCCTACCCGGGCATGTGTGCATACATACACATACACACTCACACCTCTCCTGGGTGTACACACAGAGACACACGCAGGATGGGAACATGCATACACACCACACATGGATGCACAGACATAGCACCTGGGTGCCTGCACTCACGTGTTCCCTATTTGGGCACATGTGCACACCACCCCCACAGTTTCTTGATCTCACAGCTGGACACTGGTCAGTCTTGGCCCTTTGTGTCCTGCATGGGATGCCTGGATGTCCATCTCTTTTGACTTGGAGCTCTGCAGGAGGAGCCTCTGACCCCGTTGGCCTTCTCTGCCTTCTCTCTGACCAAACACAGATCCGCTGAGGCACAGCCTCTCTTGCTGGACGAACAGCCATCTCCCAGCCTGACTCAATCCTGCTCAGGCAAGTCCTCCCGGATCCGTGTCTCCAGCTCTCGTTTCCATGTCCTCCACATGCCTTCCTGACACCGTGGACTGGGTCATCCCACTTCCAACCTGGCTCCCAGCCCCAGCCAGTTCCCTGTTAGTTTGTGGCTCCTGTTGCCCTCCCCCCAGAGATGTCAGGTGGCTTGCAGTGGTGTGCCAGTCCCCACCGCTGTTGTGCAGTGTTCTGTGCAGACCCGTCAGCACTGCTGTGGTGAGCCCTGGTCCTGCAGGATGCGACATCACAGGAGGTTCCTGCTGCCCTCCCTGAGTCAGGGACCAGCCCAGCTCCCTCACTGTGCCCCTGGGCTGCTTGGGTTTGCCATGAGATCCAGCCTGCAGCTGCTTTTCTGGGGAAACCCTGGCTTCCTTGCTCTGTCCCCCTTCCTTGT
The DNA here is from genome assembly GCF_001458135.2 of Marmota marmota marmota. NCBI lineage: Eukaryota > Metazoa > Chordata > Mammalia > Rodentia > Sciuridae > Marmota > Marmota marmota. The sequence continues at coordinate 12,041,694 of NW_025999942.1, read as the reverse complement.
GAGGGCACTGCTGGAGCAGGATGAAGCTGTGGGGAGGGCTCAGGTCCCCATGTGCTGCGGGTGGCCTCCCCCCATCCAGGTGGTGTCCACATAGTTGAATCAGCTGCCTGGTACATGACCATCCTTCACTGACTTCCTGCCCTCTGGCCCGGGCCCTGGTGGCATCCAGCAGAGACAGGATATGAGTGTCCATGCTGTCACCCTGCCAGCCTCTAGTGCATTGTGCAGGGCAGTGTGTCTGAGCTGAAGGTCAGCCATGCACCCCGTGGTTCCCTGGCATCTGTAGAGGACGAGGTCGAGGATGCAGGCTCTGTTGCAGCCCAAGGGGTCTCAGTGTGGGGGCGTGCAAGGCGACTGTCACTGGAAATGCCCTGCACATTCAGGACAATCCAGCCCATGCCCTGAGGAGGCCCTGGACTTTGCTCTCACTGACCTGGCCCTCGGTCCAAGTGGAGAGGGGATTCAGCCTCAGCAACACCTGCTCCCTGTCAGCAGGCTTTCTGGAGGTGCGGGGCCTCCTGCAATCTTTTAGGCAGCAGGTTGGAGTGGGCTCAAGGTGGCCCAGCCTTGCTCCCAGGTTACTCCCGAGGATGTGGCATCCAGGGGCAAAGTACCGGTCCCTGTTGCGTGAGCGTGCCTCAGTCAGGTTTGCCATCTCCACTCCTGGGGGAGGCTGGGCTCCTTGTCCCCAGACAGCCAGTGGTGCCTCTTCTCCCCAGGCAGGAGGCTGTCCCTGAGGACTGTTGATTGGTGTCAAGGGCTGGCTGCCAGTCGAGGCTCTGTGTTGACTTGGGGCCTTGGAAGAGCAGCCGGTGGTGAGCAGTGGGGTTTGACTCTTCAGGGTTGGGAGGGAGACTGCAAAATCAGAGTGCAGCCAGCAGCGTTGGCCTTTGGAGCCTGAGACCCCAGTGCCCAAAGCAGAGTTAACCACTCTTTATCTGTGTGTCTTTGGGCAGATTACCTCCCTTCTCTGTGTCTCACTGTGTCATCTGCAGATATGAGAAGTACTAGGACCGCCCTCCAGAATCTGTTACAAGGGTGAGACGCAAGGGTGGCCAAGCTCTTAGAACAGTGACTGCCACAGGTACATGTGGAGATTTCTCTTCTGATCACTGTACGCAGTTCCAGCTACCCGTTTCATTGGTTGCAAGGGGAGAAAAGGTTCAAGTTCAATAGGGAATGAAATTAAAACATTTTAGCTCAACACAGTGAAGGGAAGGGCTTCAGGAAGGCTTATTCCATTTTAGGATAAACTTTATTATGTGTATTTGAGTCACAATGTGATGCCGTATTTTCTGTATGTGGCACAATGGTTTCCACTGCAGAACAAGCTGTATGTCCATTGTCTCAGCCACCTGCTGTCCTGTGGTGAGAGTGCTGCAGTCACTGCTGCCTGCCCTGCGCATAGCCCCGTGGAGAGCCCTGGCCCTGGTGTGGCTCCTCCTGGGCACCTGTACCCGTGCCCTTTCCCCTGTCCCTCCTCACTTCCTCAGAGCCTTTTCTTTTCTTCAGGTCCCATGAGTGAGATCACTCAGTGCTTTTCTTCCTGTCTGGCTGATTGCTCAGCACAGACCCCACAAGCCACCCAGGCTGTGTGAACAGCAGAATGGCGTCCCTCTTGAGGGCCGAGGGTCCCCTGTGTGTCCTCGTTTTGGCCTTACTGCCAGGTCCACATCTGCTCACCTGTGGAGGATGCCAGGGCTCTTCCCTGGCTGGCTGTGTGGAGGGTCTGCGGGGAGCGAGGCAGAGGGTATCCTTGGGGGTTTCTGTGAGTGTGCACTGTAGGGACGACTGCTTACCTCTTCAGCCTCCTGCTCTTTCCGTCTGTCTTTGGGGGACATTCCAGACACTTGGGGCACAATGGCCAGGAGTTGTGCCCATGTCCCTCCTTCTTCCAGATGACATTTTCCCAGCATTCAGTGACAAGGCCGGACAGCTTCAGTTCTGTCCTACTCATTCTGAGATGCCCGAAGGCTGCGAGAGGAGTGTCTGCGGAGGCTGCAGGGACTCACTCACTTGCTGTGGAAGGCGGGTCTCAGTCTCCACCTGCTGCTGTGCTGAGATGTGCCTCCCTGGGAGCCCAGGGACCTGCATGGGGACAGCAGCAGAGCAGTCACCACTAGGGGTGAATTGCATGGAGTCTGGCCTAAACATGGGGAAGAGAGAGCTTGTTAAGCATCTGTGGGAAGCCCTGGGAAGTAAGCATCAGGACAGGGCTGCTGCGAGATGTCCCCCAGGAACCATCTGATGCCAAGGTGTCCTGCAGTGACCCTCAGTTTGACATGTGTATGTGGCATGTGTCTATCAGAGATCAGTTCATCTACACAGTCTACACAGATACCTGCCCGTCACATGGGAAAGTGAAGCCTTGCAGTCCACACCCTTGGTCCCGAGTACCCCATCACTGCACACAATCCCCCAGGTCAGTGCTGAGCTGCTGCACATCTGTATCTCCCACCTGACCCTTCAGCCCCAAACCCACCCCCAAAAGCCAGCATTTCACAGAGGACTGTTGGAAGCCTTGCTCTAGATTTTCTGTTCCTAATACTAAACCAACTATACACAAAGACACCATCCTGCTCGGGCCTGTGGCAAGAGGACGGTGCTGCCAGAAGCAGAGGCTGTGTCCAGTGGGGGACAAGATCTACTCTCAAAGGACATTATGGGTGGAGACTAAAGAGGCAGAAGGAAACTCCTTGCTTCAAGGTTGTTAGGAAGGATCAAAGAGTGGGCATCTACCAAAATAGGGGTCCCCATCGCCCCCCTGCACAGGCCGTGTGTGCAGCACACCTGCAGGGCACCATGAGCAGCAGCCTTTCAGTCAGATCTGTGCCCCACCAGGGCTCTGTGCCACAGGGGTTGTGGGCATGCAGGATTCATATTAATCCACATGCAAGGGGCCGGCTGGCTCTGATCTTTAAAATTGCCAGTAAAACAGAAAGTAGGCAGAGGCAGGTGATGATCCTACGCAGTTAAGAATTATAAAGAGGTGCTGGATATTCCTCACACATTCATTGAGGAACACAAAGTGACTTTTGTCATGGTGAGGTTGAAAGGATCATGTCCCCTAAGTGACCAAAGATGGATGGTGAGGGCATTAATGAAGCAAAGGTTTGATAAAGTGTGGGATGAAGAAGTCTGTTAGGAAAGGAAGCTCATGAGATGCTGAGAGACAGGAGAGGTTATCTGCCTACAGTTACCACCAGTTAATCCATTAAGTAGATCAACCTACTAGTGATGTTACACCTCCCATAAGATAATCATTTCACCTCTGAATATTCTTGCATTTTTTCACATTTGAGCTTTTGGAGGCATACCTCACATCAAAACTACAGGAGTGAATAATGTCTACTGCTCATTTTAAAAAAATGTGTCATGAATACTGAATAATATGTGGACTTTTGAAAGCCATGCATCTTTAATATGTTAAGTAAAATAAGCCAGGAACAGAAAGACAAGTATCACAGATCTCACTTGTGTGGAATCTGAACAGGTTAATCTTACAGTAGATGTGAGTGGAATGTGGTTTGTGATCAGAGGATGAGCAGAGTGGGAGGGAGGGAGGGACGAATGGGGAAAGGCAGATCATCACAGGTAGGCGAGAGTGGGCAGCTCTGCAGTGCTGTGATACAGTTGGTGGCTGTGGAGGCTAGCATCGTGTGTTATGATGATGTGGGATGTATATTTCAAAGAAAGGACTTTGAAAGTTTTCACCATAAATGGTTCATGTTTGAGGTGTCAGCAAACTTTGTTGGAAGGCACCTGGGCAAGGGGAGTGGTTGTGGGAAAGGGTTCCAAGGTGATACTTTCTACTCCATGGGGGTGGGGACAATGTTGGTCCTTCTGGCTCTGGACAGTCACGCTGGTGAAGAGCCAAGGTTGACACAATGGTGCTTAGTGATTTTTGAGTCTGAAGAGTCCTGTAACTGGGTGGTTGATGTGGGGGAAGGGAGCCCTTCCTCTGTGGTCACAGAGACTTGCTTGGGCAGTGCCATGGTGTGTGCATGCCGTTGCTCCAGGAGACAGGTGGAGAACACTGCTCCTTGGGACCTGATCCAGCCCTGGGATGCAGCCCCCACTCCAGGCTGCCTTCATATCCTTCTTCTCAGGGTTAGAGCAGGGGGTTGGACAGTGGGGGACCACACCGAGGGACATGAACTTGGCCTGGGTGCTATTGGCAGGGGCTGGAGGTATATGAGGATTCCTGGCCCAAATTACAAGAGGACGACCAGCAGGTGGGTGCTGCAATTGCCAGTGCCTTGTGTTGCCCTGGGCCCTAGCAATGCATGTGCAGGAGATGAGCACAAGCAGTGGAGCCATTATGCCAAAAGGGACGGCTCCCAAGGTCAGGGCCAGGTCGCTTGCCCTGGTATCACACACGCCAGCTTGATCAGGGCCGGCAACTTGAAGAAGAAGTGGTCCAGGGTGTGATGCCCACAGAAGGGAAGCTGGAGGCTGAATGTGGCTTGGAGCACAGAGTTGCCCAGGCTGCTGGACCAGGTTGTGGCGGCCAGCTGCCCACACACCCACGGGCACATGATGAGTGGGTACCGGAGGGGCTGGCAGATTGCCATGTAGAGGTCAAAGGCCATCTTCATCAGCAGGGGACTTTCTTGCAGCTTGTCCAATGGAAGAGATAGGACTGTGTGATGCAGCCACAGGAGGTAATCGTCTTCTTGTCCCCCAGAGGTTGGCTAGCATCTGTGGCACGATGGTGCAGGTGACACAGAGATCCAGCACAGACAGCTTGTCCAGGAGGAGGTACGTGGGTGTCTGGAGTCTGGTCTCCAGCAGGGAGAGAGAGATGGTGGGGCCGTTGCCTGTGAGCTTGAGGATGCGGGAGACCAGCATCTCTGTGCAGAGGGGGCGCTCCAGCTTGGTACCTGAGAAGCCCAGCAGGATGATGCTGCTGGGGAGCTCACACTTTCTCCTCCCATGGCTCTGGCTCTCCCCTGGATGCAGACAGAGAGAGGTGAGATGAGCAGGGCGTTTTCATTTCAGTGTCTCCATGGCAACACTCTGAGGCCTTCACCATGGTGGTGGGTGGTCCTGTTAGTTTTAGGAGAAGCCCTCCCTGTGTGGGTCTGCTCTGTCAATCTCTGCCTTTGCTGGTGACACTGCAGGAGGGAGACCTGCTGCATCGCAGGTAGACTTCATGTGGAGGTCCATGCTGAGCCCCGTGGCCTCACCTGTGCACTTGTTCTTGTTATTCCTACTCTTTTTTCTATTACTAAGTTTCTCTCTTAATCCATTCCAAAGCCTTGCTGCTGTCCAGAGGGGAAGGGGCTTCAGGACTTGGCATGCACATCTCTTCCAGGAAAGGCTCTCGGGGGACAGTGCCTGCTGTGTCATTCCCTAGAGTCCGGGAGGGCCCTGGCTCAGGAGGAGGGCTGGTGACCAGCTGCCCTGCAGCTGCCTGGTGCTGTGTTCTTCGCTGGGAGTAGATGGCTGCAGCTCATTCATAGCAAGCCTCTCTCCTTTTTTTTTTTTTGCCCGACTGTTTCATTATGGTAAATACAGATAAAGTTTTCCACCTTACCTGTTCCTAGTGTGTGCCCTGTGGTTTCAGGCACACCATCGTGTGGTGCAACCCTCCTGCCTCCCACAACAGGATCCTCCAACTCACAAAGTCCACCTGCACCTGCCTGATGTCTCTTCCTTGCTTCCTCCAAACCTGGCAGCCCCCAGCTTCATTGCCTGCATGTGATTCTGACCACTCTGACTGCCTCAGCTAACATGATCATTCCACATTTTTAGTTTCACAATTAGCTCATTTCCTTTACAGAACACCCAGAAGTGCACACTGCAGTGCTGGTTGCGATTTCCTACCTTTTAAGGCCACATAGTACATGTACACACCTGCTGGTGTGTCACCTGCTACTGACCCAGAAGTCACCGGCATGCTTTGTTGCTGTGAACAGAGCTGCCCAGTGTATGGTGTGGGGTGCTCTCTGACCTGCTTCAGCCTTTTGTGTGCAGTCAGCAAGGACAATGTGGACTTGGGAGTCAGGGGACCTGAGGAATCCAGGGAAGAGGCTGTCTGGCTAGCGCCCATGTCATTGTATTTCCACCGTAGTGGACGCGACCACTGGGTCTGCATATCCTCCATGAGCTGGACCCAGGCTGGATTGGCTGCCCGATGGGTGTGGAGCTGAACCTCACCTGGGTCCCCCCTTTCCTGGTGGTGATGTCTGCATATGCTCCCTCACACGTTGGCCATTGCACGTCTTCTTTGGAGAATGTGTATTTGAAGCCTTTGCTGAGTTTTGAGATAAGTTTTTTACCATCTGGCTGGTAATTAAGTTTCAGGGCACTGTTTATTCTATCATTTCAGATTTACCATGGGTTTTATGTATGTTTGTTATTAAGTTGACATAGTTTCTATTCCTACATTTGTGATTTTTTTCATTAAAAGAAAGTTGAATTTTGTCAAATGTTTTACCTGCATCAAATTAGAAAACCTCATATTATTTATTCTGCTTCCTCTTCTCTTCATGCACCAACTTGGCTGGCCTTTGTGCACTGCAGCACGCTGTGTCCTGGTGGCCAGCCTGCCTGACCTCCATGTCCAGGCCCTGTCAGTGTCTGAGTTGCTGCGTCAGTGGTGCCGCAGGGCCTGGTTTGCTGTCTGTGCTGCTCTTCACCTGGTATTCATGTCTAGGTGCAGCTGGCCTTTTGGGAGGAGAAGAATGTTTCCTCTCTGGAGCCTCTGAGAAGACTGTGTCCTTTCCTCACTGGCCGCTGGGCAGTGGTCAGCAGTGAGCCTCCACGTCCAGGTGTTACTGTGCCTGGAGGTGTGGCTGGTGGTGTGTTGGGTCTCCTTAGTTATGGCCTGCTCATTTTCCACTTCACTGTCCTCTGGTCCTGTGGGGCTTGTGACCTGTGGGCCCCTGCAGGACCAGTGTCCTTGACATCCCTTCCTTCTCTCTGCACTCTGAGCCTCCTGCCCCTGCAGGACCAGTGTCCTTGACGTCCCCTCCTTCTCTCTGCACTCTGAGTCTCCTGCCCCTGCAGGACCTGTGTCCTTGACATCTGTTCCTTCACTCTGCACTCTGAGCCTCCTGCCCCTGTAGGACCTGTGTCCTTTTTTTTAATTTTTTTAGGATTTTTATTTTTTTATTTATTTATTTTTTAATTTTTTATTGTTGGCTGTTCAAAACATTACATAGTTCTTGATATATCATATTTCACACTTTGATTCAAGTGGGTTATGAGCTCCCATTTTTACCCCATATACAGATTGCAGAATCACATCAGTTACACATCCATTGATTTACATATTGCCATACTAGTGTCTGTTGTGTTCTGCTGCCTTTCCTATCCTCTACTATCCCCCCTCCCCTCCCCTCCCCTCTTCTCTCTCTGCCCC
>NW_025999942.1:12016159-12031972 GCF_001458135.2 Marmota marmota marmota | reverse complement strand
TCCACCTTGCCAGAGCAGGGGGAGGGGGCGGCTCTGCCTCTCAGCAGGCCGCTGCTCCTCTTCTTCCGGTGGGTCGCAGAGGACCTGTGTCCTTGATGTCCCTTCCTTCTGTCTGCACTCTGAGCCTCCTGCCCCTCCAACTGCTCTGCTGCACTTCTGAGGAGAGGTTTCCATGTGCTGTCCTGAGGGTCCCCTGCATGGACCAGTCACTTCCCTCTGTCTGCTCTCGTTTCCTGCCTGGGCTTGGTTCTCTGTGTATGACCTGTGTGCCTCTGGGGACATCCTGTGTCGTCCTCTGTGGGCTGTCATCTCCTGGGGCTGCTTGGTGTTGCCCTATGTGCAGTGCCTGGGGCCCTCTGCTCCTCAGCTGTTCTCCATGCCCTCCTCCTGCCTGGCTTGGGGACTCCCTTGGGGGGGCCGAGACCTGGCACTCCTGTCTTCTCTCCAGACTCTCCTCTGCCTTTTCACCCATATGGGACACTGCCCTGCACATGCTCAGAGCTGCCCCCTGTCCCTCTGTTGAGCTCTTCCACTGGGGACTGTCCTTTCCCTCTCAGGACTGGCTGTGGATCTGTGTCGTTTTGCACGTGTACCCTATTCCCAGCCCTCTGCCCTCTGTTCAGAAGTGCAGGTTCTAGATCAGCATGTCCTCACCAAGGTGCAGCCGCTAGGAGTGGGCACCGTGCATCAAGAAAGTCAGAAAGCACACCACCAGCTGGAGGAGCCAAGGTCATACGTGGCGTTAGAAGAAGAGGAAACAGAATCTTGGGGCTGTGTGCTCATTCCCCGGTGATGCAGGCTGGAGATGCAGTGGATAGCAGTCCATCAGCCATGTGCAGGCATCCAGAGAGTGCTGGTTGCAGCAGGTGGGTGTGAGTTCTAATCTGCCCACAACAGGGGCAGTAGGTTTTGGGCTGGCTGGGGTGGTGCTGTGCACGGTGGGATGTCTGCATGGCTGAGGAGCACAGTGCTGATGCGCAGAGTCCACATCTGGGTGCAGTGGGGCCAGCCTGACACAGGGACAGGGAGCTCCAGCCTGGGGATCTGCCTTCCTGCCCTGGAAAGCAGATGGCATGCCTCCCTCAGGGTGTGCAGACTCAGTGTGCTGCCGGTGGCCTGGCAGGAGGAAGCATGTTGAAGTGACTTCTTTACTCTCCACACGACTTTCCTTTAATACGTAATGACCGCACAGCAAGCCAGGGAAACCACAGCAGCACAGAGCACACAGTGTGGGTAGGGCAAGGTCAGTGCCTGGTCCTGGCTCTTGTGCTCCCCTGCCGCATGGAAGCCCTGGCCGTTCAGCTGGGCAGCTGCACTTCCGCTCCTGAAAGGAATTCTCCCTTACAGTATCCAAACCAAGCTAAACTAAACTTTAGCATGGTCAATTTTGGATAAATAAGTATACTATATTTTTGAATTTCTGTTAATTTCTGGTTGACAGACACATTCATAAGTACTGCTCAGGTGCCGTGTGGGGCTCTGAGGAGCTGGGAGCGGGTGGAGTGGGGAAGTCTGGCTTATGGAGATGCAGGTTCCACCTGCTGACCTCCTCCTGGTGCGGAGGGTGCTTAGTGTCCACTCCCCTGTCATGACTAAACAGCCCAGTGCAGATCTCTCAGCCTTCCCTCTGCCATGGCTGTCATCCACAACTCCTGTCCAATGTCTTCCAGTGTCCCCCCACGGCTGGCAGCACTGCGGCCACCATCCTGCCCTCTTCTCCAAGGTCAGCTCTTTTACGTTCTGTATGTGAGGATCAGCACATTTCTCTCCCCTCTCTGTCCGAGTGTCTACTAAAAAAGCAACCCTTAAATGTGGCCAGGGTGTGGAGGACAGGTGCCCTCTGCTCAGTGGTGGGTAGGGAAGTTAGCACAGGCGTTATGGAGAGTGGCGTGGAATTTCCTCATAAAGTTAAGTGGCCAGTGACCAGCAGCCACTTAAGGGCCATAGCCTGGGAGGACATCAGGCAGGGGAGCTTCTGAAGCTGCACCCAAGTTTGATGGCGACCGTGTCCATCAGCAGGAGGGTGGGAGGCTGAGGGCTGTGCAGAGTGGCAAGCTCCTTGCCCAGCAAGAGGCCGATCCTTTCTCCTGGGGCAATGGACAAGCCTGGGACCACCATTTTAAGTGGTATAAACCAGGCAGAGAAAGACAAATGTGGTTTTGTTTAAGGAATTTTTCTGGTGCCATGACACTGTGGGCAACCACTGGGTCAAGTTGGGCTACCAGCTTTGGGGACCAGCAGAAGGAAGGTTCTTGAAAAACAGGAAGCGCCAACCCTCTCTGGACCCCTGCTGCCTCGGTGTTGGCCTGTCATCCCTCCCAGGAGACCCTGCTGTGGAGCAGCGTGGGTCCCTTCCTCACGCCAGGCTGTGCTCAGTTGGCCTTGCATCTCTTTAGAGGGCACCGGGAACCTGCGGGCACCCACTCGTGGCACCCAGCCCACCTCTGATGTGGCCTCTCTCTGTTTCCTGTCCCACCAACCTCCTCTTGCTGTTGGCTGTGAGCACACTCAGGGGGTATAGTTCCAGCTGGCTCCTCTTTCCCCCTCTGTGCACCAGGGGAGGCTGCTCCCGTCACGCCCAACACAGCCCCTCTCCTGGTCAGACTGCCCAGTCCTACCCTTTGTGGCACTCATGCTCTGTTTGCTTGTCCTTCCATCACTAGCCGTCCTGCCTCCCAACACTGCTGGAGTGGATCCTGGGCAAGCTCCCCGGAAGCTGTCCTAACGTTCATCATCACTATAAAATGTCGCATGTTGTTGTGCTGCTCTGTGATGACTGACACACCTAGGCCACGTGTAGGCAGCAGGCCAGGCGGGTAGCATGTCCGTCCCCTGTCTGGAAGTTTCTCCTTCCTTCTTGCAAGTTGGAGCCCTTCTCACTAGAGCACCTCCTCTCCTCCACAGTGGCAGCAGGAGTCCCTCAGCTCTTGCCCAGTTTGCCTCCTGTAGGGGGTTGCCGGCTCCTTCACAGCTCACTTGCAAGTGGCATTTCTTCCACGTTTCATGCGGCTTCTTTGCCACCCGACGTTCCACACTTGGTTGGAATCAGATTGAGCATCCTGCCTGCCTCCTGCTGTGTGACACTGGTCCAGTGCTCTGGGCTTGCAGAGGGGTCCACATGGGCTCTTTGCCCTTCTGTCCTGCTCTCAGGAGTCTAGGCTACTGCCTTTTCCTCTGTCAGCAGCTTCCATAGATGCACACCTCTTTCAGTCCTGATTTTTTCTTGGGTTGCAAGCTGCTGTGCTGAGAGGGAAGATAGGGCCTAGGAAGGCTTTTCTGTCCCCTTGCCTGCCTCGGCCACCCGTCCTGGGTGAGAGTCCTGCAGTGTTGTGGAGCCACCAGGAGAAAGGAGGGGGCCTGCTCTCATGCCCAGCCCTGCCCTGACTCCCCTACCTGGAGGGGGAGAAGCAGGAGCTGAGCAGAGTGACGGCCCGCCCTAAACACAGAGCCCTTGCTCAGGAGATGGGTGACTCTTCAGAGGGTCTGGGATCCTGTTGTGGAGACTCTAGAATTTAACCAAGAGAGAGCATTTGTTGTTCCACTGAGCCTCCTGAGGGTTAGTGTCTGGCTCCTCTGGGGTCTGAGCCACGTGCAAGCAGGTGATTAGTTCAAGGGCCAAGTTTGCAGGAAGGTGCATCCAGTGGGAGTCATGTCTCTCTCATTATCTTGAGAACAGTCTTCCCCTGGGGTGCATGGCTGAAAGTGAAGGAAGTCTCTTCACATAGCAAAGCTCTCACCCCAGGGGCTGAGCAGTCTGTGGCCACCTCCTGTCTCTGTGTGGCTCCCTACCAGAGCAGGCAGAGGGAGCTGTGTCCAGCACAGGGAGCCACTCCAAGTCCCCAGAGGCTCCCACCCAAGTACTTCCTGGGCCCGGCATGGCTTCTGGATGAGATGAGCTGAGCGCGTCCAGGGTAAGGTAACTGAGGACAGGTGTCATTGTTCATGACAGGCGAAGCAGCTCGTGGCTCCAGTGAGAACCCAGCATCTCTGTCCCGCACCATGGGCATTCTAGCCCATGGGCAGCCATGGCCTCTGGGGAAGCCACGACCTCCATGGCAGCTGTGTCCTCTGGTGAAGCCACGGCCTCTGGAGCAGTCATGGACTCTGGTGAAGCCACCGCCTCTGGGGCAGCCACGGCCTCTGGAGCAGACTCAGCCTCTGGAGCAGCCTCAGCCTCTGGGGAAGCCACAGCCTCCAGGGCAGCCGTGACCTCTGGGGCAGCCCTGGCCTGTAGGCCAGACAGAGTCTCTGGGGCAGCTGGGCCTCTGGTGAAGCAGGCTGCGCAGGGCCTTAGCTGGAGCTGTGCTTCCCTCACCCTGGCCATCACACTCACTCCTGGGCTCCCAGTGTGGCTGTCACCCATCAGAGTCCCTGGGAGAGCAGACACCGCCTGGCTTGGTGTGTGAATGCCTTGTTGACTGTGAGGGCTGTTCTCGCCATGGGGGCTCCTGGTGAACCAGTGCAAGCCCAGCACGGAGAGCACTGTCACAATGTCACCACTGGGCCTCAGTGCACATGGAGGCACATCCCTGGATCTCCCGGCTTGCCCCATTTCCTGAAAGGTGACATGGGTTTGACTCATGAGAGGCCTTTCTGCCCCACCACTCAGCATGGGCCTGGGTCAGGTTCAGCTATGTAGAGATGGCAGAGATCCCTGCAGGTGTCACCACACAGGCATCAGTGAGCCCCTCCCGGTGTCCCCACACATAGACCAGCCAAACTTACGGGTGTCCCCACACAGGGTCTGGCCAACCCCTCCAGATCCCCACATGGAAATTTACGCTACATACAATCCACATAAGTGTGAGTGAGGAGCAGCCGGTCAATGTGCTTTACAGAATTCCACCCAAGCCTCTGTCCCCGTGAGGAGTGCTAGTCATTCTTCCACTCAGCCAGCTGTCTCTCTATCTCTGTCCATCTTGTGTCATCTGTCACCTATCTGATATGTATGTCATCTGTCATCTCTCTATCCAGCTCCGTCATCTATCATATGTCCCCCTCCTCTGTCAATCATGTGTTGTCTGCCTATCTATCCCTCCATCCATCCTGTAGCTACCTTCCAGCTCCTGTGTCTACATCATCTGTCATCCATCTATCAGGATCCATCATCTTGTATGGGTCATCCGTGATCTGTCTATCATCTGTCATCTGTGATCCATCCATCCACCCATCCATGCACTCTGTGTCTATCCTCCAGCTCTGATCTCTGTATCATCTGCCATTGTCCATCATCCCTGTCTCTCCTCTGTCTTCCATCCATCTCTGGTCTGTCTCCCACCCTGTGGGAGGTTGCAAGCTGGCGAGAGTGCTGTGGGTTGGGGGCTGCAGATGGGGTCTTCGCTCCACTGAGCTTGCTTTCTGGTTGAAGGGACTCGTAGCTGGTGAGGGAAACCAGGAGGTGTAGAAGGCAGTTTCCCATTCTGGTGGGATCCCTGAACCCATGATGACAGCACAGAGGGGCACTGGGGACCACAGTGAGTGTGCACAGGGCAAGACTCATGGAGCAGGTGACATCTGGGCTGAAGCAAAGACTCGAAGAATAGCCAGAGGGAAAGGCAGGGCCCAAACATGGAGGCAGCACCAGCTTGCTGTAGGCTTTCCATTTAACTTCGTTTTGGAATCTCTTGGACATTTCAGTCAGGTTTTAAAAGCAATAATTCAAGTCCAGTATAGCTTCTGCCCCATTCACATTCTTTTCTCTTTCTATTTTTTTGTGCTGGGAATGGAACCCAGAGCCTCACATATTCTGGGAAAGTACTCCACTATGGAGCTACACTCCAGCCCTTTTTACTTTTTATTTTGAGACAGGGTCTGCCTAGTTCCTGAGGCGGGACTAATACTTGCAATCCTCCTGCTTCAGCCTCCCAAGTAGCAGGGATTGCAGGCCTGTGCCATGGTGCCTAGCAAGAGCCAAATCCATGTATCAGTTTAAGGGCGTCATTCTCTCCCTTTCTTAAAACTATCCATCATCCAGTTTGTTTACCTCTTTGTCAGCCTTTGTTATTTTCTGTATTTTTTGTTCGAGCTTTTTGATAGGTTTGTGCCGATGTTTCATTTGCATCTGAATTTGCATTTGCCTAATGACCAGTGTCCCCAACACATGATGTATCTTCTGTGGTGAGACACCTCCTCCTGACTTTTGATCATTTTCTAATTGGATTAAACTGTGAATATTTTTGAGAGAGCTTCATATATTCTAGACACCCAACCTCTGTTATAGTTTGAAAATATTTTTCCATTCTATAGCTTGCCTTTTAAGTCTCTTAGTGGTATCTTTTCCTAGGTGAGTTTTGATTTGGGTTAAGCCCAATTAATAACCTTTCCTTTTGTGGGTTGCTGAGAGTCAAGTCTAAGAATTTTTTGCCTCTTCCTGGGTCCTGAAGGTTTCCTCACCTCCTTCTTTTAAAATTACATAGCTTTACAGTTTGCATTGAAGCCCACAACACATTCAATTCCTTGAGCTGTGTGGTCCATTTGCACCCAAGTTCATGGTCCAGAATGTTTGGTCACACAGGAGACCTATGTTGAGGCCCTAGGTGTCCTCAGCGCCAGCGTTTGTCCTCAGGCTGTGTCTTCTCCCCAGAATTGCTCCTAATCTCCTGGGAGCTGCAGCCCACGTGGGAAGCTTGCTCCAGGCCCTAGCAGTCTTTACCTATGGGCTGCTGCCCTCCCTGCTCCAGTCCTGTGACTCTGTACACACTCTTAGAGTCAGGTAGGCTGCTTCTCTCCTCTGTGTTCCTTATCTTTTCAGAGTTACTCACTATTTGCCTTTCTAGTTTATTTTCCTTTCCTTAAAAAACGTAGAATAATCTTGACTATAGCTACAAATTGGAAGGGGTGTGGTTTGGGGTAAGAATGGTGTTGAGCCTGTGTGGGGGACAGCTGGTGCTTGGGTTGTCTTGAATCTACCAAGGCTGGAGGCCTCTGCGGATTGAAATCTTGGGGGGTTCTTTCCATCTGGGTCTTGGTTTTCAGCCTGTGGGTTCTATGCATGCTTCCTTTTACATTTGTGAGGCTTATGCTAATTTTTTTATATTTGGGAGCTCAGTGCTTCCTCCCTGGGGGTCCTTGAGAGCACCGTAGTCCCTGGGGTCCCCTGGGCTTGGCTCTGTAAACACGCTGACACCAGCCTCCTCAGGTCCCCAGGTGCCTCATTTCCCACAGCTACAGGAGATGAAAGCCACCTTTCCTGCCCCTAGGTGAGCCAGTGCCATGGTGTCCCTGGCTGTGCCTGGGACTCAGCCTGCTTCCCCACCCCAGGCTACTTCCTCATGGAGGCCCCTTTTCCCCCATGCAGGGACCTGCCACTGTGAGACAAAGGCATTTTGATCTGAAATGTGGGTTCAGGCCACACCACCCACTGAGCTAAGGTGAGACTCCTACCTCAGGAAGTGATTTCTCCTCCTCCTTCTGCTGCTGAGAGCTCCACCAACTCTTCTTCATGTCAGATGTCATTTTTCTGTTTGATTTTCTATCAGAGTTGTCACTGAAGTTGCCTTCGGAAGACCCAGAAACTAAAGGGGCCAGAATTGGCTGCTCATTCCTGGAGAAGTCTCCCCCTGATCTCTGGAATTGAGAGAAGAAGGGCTTCAGAACCTCAGGTCCTCAACCTTCCCGGAATAAGAAGGGTGAGGACTTTGAATTTTGTGTGTGTGTGTGTGTGTGTGTGGAAATGAGGCTCAGGTCTGATCCTCTACTGAAATCATCTTTGTGGTGGCTTCTATTAGGGCTTATATTGGTTAGTGTGCATCAGAGTAAGGAGCTTCCCAATACCGACTTCTAATTTGGAACTCCATTTTTGAGAAAGATACTGCATCTGATTCAAAAAAGATAGAACACACTGATTTCTACAATGAATCGTAGGCATATAAAGATGATTCTGTTCTACTTGTTTGCCTAGTCCCTGCTGGGCCAACCCAGGGTGCCCCTGGAGACTAGAGGCACACATAAAACCACACTCTTGTGTAGGAGAGGAGCCAGGTTGAACAGAAAGCTCTGTTCTTCTGTATCAGCATAGAGAGAGCTTCTCTGCGATTGTGAAAAGAATCACAGGCTTTCCTCTAGAGACTGCTGAGACTAAGGGAGCTCTCTGTAGGCATGTGAGTGCAAGTTGGTGAGGGAAAGGTGACAAATGACAGCAGCCACAGCCCTACAGCACGAAAAGGATGGGAAAGGAGGAAGTGCAGAGCAGGAGACCTGAGCCCTGGGCTTGGCTGCCATAGGACCTGAGAGAGTGCAGAGAGGGGACCTGGGCCCTGGGCTTGGATGGTACAGGACAGGAGGGAGTTCAGAGCAGGGGACTTGGGCCCTGAGCTTGGCTGGCACAGGACAGGAGGGAGTGCAGAGCAGGGGACCTGAGCCCTGGGATTGGCTATCATAGGACAGGAGGGAGTGCACAGCAGGGGACTTGAGACCTGAGCTTGGCTACTATAGGACAGGAGGGAGTGCAGAGAGGGGACCTGAGCCCTGGGCTTGGCTGGCACAGGACAGGTTAGAGTGCAGAGCAGGGGACCTGAGCCCTGGGTTTGGCTGGCAGGGGACAGGAGGGAGTGCTCAGCAGGGGACCTGAGCCCTGGGCTTGGCTGTCACAGGACAGGAGGGAGTGCAGAGAGGGGACCTGAGCCCTGGGTTTGGCTGCTATAGGAAGGAGAGGAGTGCAGAGCAGGGGACCTGAGCCCTGGGCTTGGCTGCTATTGGAAGGAGGGAGTGCATAGAGACAGGAGTGGCCAGAGAGAGTCTCACCTTAGCTCAGTGGGTGGTGTGGCCTGGACCCACATTTCAGATCAATGCCTTTGTCTCACAGTGGCAGGTCCCTGCATGGGGAAAAAGGGGTCTAAAATTCCTAAATAAGAATGTGCAGTATATCTGAAATATAAATAGTTCCCCTACTCTTTGTTGTTAATTTCTATCCATTAAAGCCTAGAAAGTCCTGGTCTGTCTTCCATGAGTTGGTGTGGTTGGAGCATAACCTTAGGTCAGAGAATCGAGTCCCATTCACCAACCCAATTTCAGAACATTAGGCTGAAGTTTCCATAATGAGTTCACATTTATTATTTCATGCCAATGAAACTACTAAAGGAATTTGACATTTTCATAGCTCCTTTGCAATTTCATGACTGTCAACTAAACACCTGGGCAGGATGCGAGTCAGAGGACTATGCGTGGTGGCCACCTCACACTGATATAATAAAGCATGGAGAAAAAATGTTTTTAAAAGACCTGAGGTAACCTTGCAATTTTGGCTCAGGAGTGGCAGTCTAAGTGACAGCCATTGCTAAACAATTTGTGTAGTTTGTCATCGCCAGTCCTTGGGTCTCTCCATGGGGTGAAATTTAGCAATGGGTCTGTGGATACCGAAGCTCAGCTGCTCTTCACATTCGACACTTGCAAAGTATGCCTGTGAAAGTCTCCCAGTTCTTTAGCACTTGTCTGGCCACTTCTGAGGGTTCCCTGCCCCTTTCCTACCCCTTTGTGTGGCTTGGCTGGGGATCTGGTGTCTGAACTGTTGGATTCAAACTTAGGGATCCCCACCACAGCTTCAGCCAGGCAGAGTTTGCAGACTCCACCATGAGGGCCGACAGGTGGGGCAGCAGCCACAGGCACACAGGGGTCCTTCAAAATGCTTCTGTACTCCCATGTCCACTGTCCTGTGTTGCCTGGTGTCACTTGCTACTACTGTCTCAGGGGAGGCCTTCCTCAGTAGCTATTGGCACTATCAGGCAGGGTCCCCTTCACAGCCCTTGTCTTAGACAACTATAGCCCTGGAGGCTGTAGGTGGCCAAGGTATAAGCCCACTGTCACCAGGCATGTAGACATGGGAGGTATGGATAGGGACCTAAAAGCCCTGTCCTCTTTCCATCTTGCATGAGGAAAGCCAACACACAGGATACCAAGCTGGGTTGTAGGTCATGTATTGCAGAGGCAGAATCACACCTGTCACCTCAAGAATTATTGGGTCCTGTTTTGATACAATGGCCTGCCATTCAAGGTGGCCTCGTGTGTGCATTCGCGAAGTCCCTGAGTATCGCCCCTGAGTTTGGCCTCTGTACCTGGGCACATCCTGCTGGCTCTTGTGGGAGCATCCTGCTCAGTGGGCCACAGGTCACATTCCTTCTGTGAACACAGCCAGAGCCTGGCTCTCAGGTCATGGCCTCCGTTAACACAGGCGCTGCTGCAGGGCTCTCCCCACCCGTTGGGAGCCACTGGCCAACACCCAGCCCTCGACAACTCTTCTGGCTGAGCTTCTGACCCGCCTTGGTCATCACATGCCTGTATCGTTCCCCAAGGCGGCAGGCTCCGGGACAGATCCATGCCCCGCCTGGGAGTCGGGCACACTGCCCTGCACATAATGGGCATCCGTAGGTGTACACTCAGAGTTGAACTCTCTTGAGTGCACAGCCGGGTGCAGCGGGCAGGGGGCCATGCTGCGTTCTCTTACCAGTGCCCTTGCTGTTTCTGCACACAGTGGGGTGGCCATGGGGAGCGGCAACGACAGCTCCCTCCAGGCGTTCATCCTGGTGGGCTTCTCTGACCGGCCTCGACTGGAGAGGGTCCTGTTTGCCTCTGTCTTGGTCTTCTATGTCCTGGCACTGGTGGGCAACACTGCTATTGTCCTCTTGTCCCTCGTGGATGCCAGGCTCCACACGCCCATGTACTTCTTCCTTGGGAACCTGTCCTTCCTGGACCTCTGCTTCACCACCAGCATTGTGCCCTAGCTGCTGTGGAACCTCTGGGGCCCAGACAAGACCATCAGCTACCACGGCTGCGTGGCCCAGCTCTACATCTACATGGTGCTGGGCTCCACCGAGTGCGTCCTCCTGGCCGTCATGTCCTACGACCGCCACGTGGCTGTCTGCCGGCCCCTGCACTACATGGTGCTCATGCACCCCCACCTCTGCCTGCAGCTGGTCGCTGTGGCCTGGGGCTGCGGCTTTCTGAATGCCTTCGTCATGTGTCCTCAGACCATGCGGCTCTCACGCTGTGGGCGCCGCAGGGTGGACCACTTTCTCTGTGAGATGCCGGCTCTCATCGCCATGTCCTGTGAGGACACCATGCTGGTGGAAGCCTGTGCCTTTGCCCTGGGGGTGGCGCTTCTGCTGGTGCCCCTGTCCCTGATCCTTGTCTCGTACGGCACGATCACAGCTGCAGTGCTGAGGATCAGGTCGACCGCGGGGCGCAGGAAGGCCTTTAGCACTTGCTCCTCCCACCTGCTGGTGGTCTCTCTATTCTACGGGACCATCATCTACATGTACCTGCAGCCGGCCAACAGCTACTCACAGGACCAGGGCAAGTTCCTCACACTCTTCTACACGGTGGTCACACCCAGCGCCAACCCCCTCATCTATACCCTGAGGAACAAGGATGTGAAGGGGGCAGTGGCCAGGCTCCTGGGCTGGGAGAAGGGGTCTAGGGAAGCTTAAGTGAGCAGCATTTGCATCTGGCTGCTGAGTGCAGTGCCCCCGTCCACATCCTCAGGCCAGTGGTGTTCTGTGGAGGCGGGCTGAGGCGGATCTGGGAATCTTCACATATACATCATGAGATATCTCAAATTCACACTTGAGTCTCAAGTACAAACGTGACATCCATCTGTGTTTCCTGTGTGCACATACACATAGCCTCAAAGTCTCTGTGTAGGCATTCAGATCACCTGTGTCGCCACAGGCTTGCAGGTCCCGGGTGGGGTTTCCATGGTGGGGTGCTGATGGTGCTGAGGAGGTTTTGGGTTTTGGAGCATTGGGACACGGGGAGCTCAGATTGGGGTGCCTGATCCATGCAGAGGACTTGCTGGAGCTGTTCCTAGTCACCTGAGCCACCAAGTGAGGCTGACAACACAGCGGCTCAGGGTTCCAGTGTGGCTCACCCTGCCGGGTCTGGGTGGGACCAGCTGTCAGCTCTAGGAGCTCTGCTCCACAATGGCAGGGGACTTGTCATCTACCCTGTCCCACAAGCACCAGGCAGTTTGCAACTACATCCTAGGTGTCAAAGAGAGACAGTGAGCAGCCTTTCTCAGCACCCCTGTGCCCACGACTGTGGTGGCATTTCCAATGGGCATCTGGGCATGCTGGGAGGACAGCCTCTGCCCAGGCTGTCCTCATGAGCCGGGAATGGCCTTTTAGGTGCATCTTCTGGAATGGAGGACTGGGGGTTGTGGCCCCTCTCCTTGGCTGTTCTCACAGCAGAGTGCTCCCAGGAGGGCTAAGCAGGAGCCGGGCAGATGGTCTTCATTCGAGGGGACCGATGATCCTGGTCTCCTGGGGAGGTTCCTGGCCAACCTCACCAGACATGGTGCTGTTGGCGATCTTACAAGGTCAGTGCAGCCGGACGTCACTAAGAGCAGCGCCGCAGCAGCAGGTGCCTCAGAGCCCAAGGATGTGATTTCCCGGCTCCACAGCCCCAGAGTGCAAGACCACGGCTGGGCAGGCGTCTGTAAAGGCTCCCCTCAGTCTCTGGTGACAGACAGACCTGGGAGTTGTCGTGTTGGGAATAGTTAAAGTCGGCTCCTCTCTTTCCCCAAGCCTTCTTCCCATGTCCTGAACCATGAGCACCCTCGGGGGGGTGGGAGTGACCAGAGAGCCTCGGCCCACCCTGTTCCTTGCTCAGCAGCGTCCCTCCGGTGACTGTTCCAGGTGAACGGATGGTCCCTTTCATAGACTAGCCTTATTCTAAGTCCTGGCTTTAGTTTAACCCTGAAGGGGTACAAAACCCAGGAGCAGAGAGCGTGTCGGAAGATGGGTTCACACTGAGAGCCACCTGACCCCCAGCCAGGCTCAGTGGCTTTAACCTATAATGACTCTGCTGGGCTCCCTGGCTGGAAACCGCTGATCCCACCCTTCCGAGGAATGATCCGTGGATGAATCGCTTGGAGAAGGGGTCTGGAGAGCGTCCGTGGGGACACTTACTCTGGGAAGATGCTGTGCCAGTGCCCAGGGGCAACTCCGTGCCTCTGGGTGAGATGGAGCTGAGGGGCTGGGAATCTCAGCGGCATGGCTGCCAGTCAGTGAACAGCAGCACTTGGGACCCCTCCTCTTAAGTCAGTGGAGCTGAGAGCGTGGCCGCAGGTGTGCCCTTCCAGATGGCCTGGTGTGGGATTCCGTTTGTCCTTGGCTTAGAGTAGATACCAGCAAGGGAAGGAAACCCTTATCTCAGGCTCAGGGCAGATTCTGCTGCAGAGCTTACTGAGACCCTCTCTGAAGCTGTGGGTGACGGAATTGTCTAGACTGTCTCCTGGCCGCACAGGGAGGAGGCTCTGTGCTTGCTGGCATTCCTTGTCATGCAGGGATAAATGCAGCCGGTGTCACAGAGTGGCATTGTGAAGGACCAACGGCCACACTGCTGTGCTCAGTGGGTGGACTCCTCATCTGGCTCCTCCTTGGATCTGTTTGGTTTTGGTTGGTTTGGCTTAAGGGACCTTGCCTAAGGAGCATTTCAGAAGCACCACTGCAAGTGAGTTCTTTGTGGAAGTTTATGTGGGAGGGAGTTGTCACTTACACACTACTCTCTGTTCCTTTGGATACACGCCCAGGAGCGGAACTGCTGGATCACAGGAGCTGCCGTTCTCTGCTGTGGCTGTGCTCACAGCGCCCAAGGGTTCCCTTTTCTTTGTACCCTGCTGACATTTATTACTTTTTGGTCATTGTTATAATGACCATTCTAACAAGCATGAGGTGACATCTCACGTGGTCTTAACTTGCGTTGCCCTGATTGTCAGTGGTTCTGAAGGTTTTGTATACATGTTGGGCATTTGAATGCTCCTTGTTAGAAATATCTATTTTGAGAAATACCTATTTAGATCCTCCTCTCATTTTGAATCAAATTACATGTTTTCTTCCTGTTGAGCTTTTTGGGTTCCGTGTGTGTCTGGGATTCTGATCCCTGTCAGGTGTGGCTTGCAGGTGCGCTCTCTCATTCTGTCCTCCTCTGCTGTTGATTGGGTCCTTTGCTGTGCAGAAGCTCATCAGTCTGATGGAATTCTGTTCATTTCCACATTTGTTGCCTGTGATTTTGGGGTTCTATCCAAAAAGTTATTGTCATGGAGCTTTTAATCTATGTTTTCTGCCAGCTATTCTCCACTTTCGGGTCTCACATTTAAGATCTCTAATCTGTTTCCTAAATTATGAAATTAAGAAAACATCTGACACACCTCTGCAGCTGGGCGTGAGAAACCAAGGTAGGGATGATGTAGGAGGCCACGGTCCATTTCTATTGGTGGGGGCATTGTGTCCAGATTTGGCCAGGCAGAGTGGGCTAGGCTTCCCTGAGCTCAGGGCCAGGTGTAGAGTGGGCTAAGGTTCCCTGGGCTCAAGGCCAGGTGCACAGTGGGCTAGGGTTCTCTGAGGCTCAGAGCCAGGTGTAGAGTGGGCTAGGGTTCCCTGAGCTCAGGGCCAGGTACAGAATGGGCTAGGCTTCCCTGGGCTCAGGGCCAGGTGTAGAGTGGGCTAGGGCTCCCTGGGGCTCAGGGCCAGGAGCAGAGTGGGCTAGGGTTCCCTGGCACTCAGGACCAGGTGCAGAGTGGGCTAGGGTTCCCTGGCACTCGGGACCAGGTGCAGAGTGGGCTAGGGTTCCCTGTGGCTTAGGACCAGGTGCAGAGTGGGCTAGGGTTCCCTGGGCTAAGGGCCAGGTGTAGAGTGGGCTAGGGTTCCCTGGGCTCAGGGTCAGGTGTAGAGTGGGCTAGGGTTCCCTGTGGCTTAGGGCCAGGTGTAGAGTGGGCTAGGGTTCCCTGGGCTAAGGTCCAGGTGTAGAGTGGGCTAGGGTTCCCTGGGCTCAGGGCCAGGTGTAGAGTGGGCTAGGGTTCTCTGTGGCTTAGGGCCAGGTGCAGAGTGGGCTAGGGTTCCCTGTGGCTTAGGGCCAGGTGCAGAGTGGGCTAGGGTTCCCAGGGCTCAGGGCCAGGTGTAGAGTGGGCTAGGGTTCCCTGTGGCTTAGGGCCAGGTACAGAGTGGGCTAGGGTTCCCTAAATTCAGTGCCAGGTGCAGTGTGGGCTAGGGTTCCCTGGGGCTCAGGGCTAGGTGCACAATGGGGTAAGGTTCCCTAGGTTCTGGGCAAAGTGCAGAATGGGTGAGGGTTGCTTGGGTTCAGGGCCAGGTGTAGAGTGGGCTATGGTTCCCTGGGGCTCAGGGCCAGGTACAGAGTGGGCTAGGGTTCCCGTGGCTCAAGGCCAGGTGCACAGTGGGCTAGGGTTCCCTGCAGCTCAGAGGCAGGTGTAGAGTGGGCTAGGGCTCCCTGGGGCTCAGGACCAGGTGTAGAGTGGGCTAGGGTTCCCTGGGGCTCAGGTCCAGGTGCAGAGAGGGCTAGGGTTCCCTGGGCTCAGGGTCAGGTGCAGAGTGGGCTAGGGTTCCCTGGGGCTCAGGGCCAGGTGCAGAGTGGGCTAGGCTTCCCTGGGGCTCAGAGGCAGGTGTAGAGTGGCTAGGCTTCCCTGGGCTCAGGGCCAGGTATAGAGTGGGCTAGGGTTCCCTGGGCTCAGGGCCAGGTATAGAGTGGGCTAGGGTTCCCTGGGCTCAGGGCCAGGTGTAGAGTGAGCTAGGGCTCCCTGGGGTTCAGGGCCAGGTGCAGAGTGGGCTAGGGTTCCCTGGGGCTCAGGGCCAGGTTCAGAGTGGGCTAGTGTTGAGAGCCACAGCCGAAGGGGCCCCAGCAAACTTCCAGCTGCCGGCTGATGATTGGCTCACAGCGGCCCCAGCAACATCTAGCTGATTGGCTCCTCTGCTGTGATGCTCATTGGGCTGTTTCCCTGCCCTTTCAGACCAGGGAGCTGCTCATTGGGGGACTTTTTTGGCTCCGCCCACGTGACCCAGCCAATCGGCCTCAAGAGCAGGAGGATTG
>NW_025999942.1:12005661-12014911 GCF_001458135.2 Marmota marmota marmota | reverse complement strand
GGGAGAGAGAGGCTTGTGGAAAGCCGGTGGTGGCAGTTGAGGCCCTGAGGGTTTTTCCTGAGAGGCTGTTTTGTTTGGCGTGTGTGGTTCTAAAAATAAAGTTAGTTTCTTTTGACAAGTGGCTCCTGATTGTGCCCAGCCAGACTGGGGCAGGCTAGGCTTCCCTGGGGCTCAGGGCCAGGGGCAGAATGGGCTAGGGTGCCCTGGGGCTCGAGTCCCAGTGCAGAGTGGGGTAGGGTATCCTGCATTCCAGGACCCAGGTGCAGAGTAGGGTATGGTTCCCTAGGTTCAGGTTCAGGTACAGAGTGGGCTAGGGTTCATTGGGGCTCAGGGTCAGGTGCAAATTAGGTTAGGGCTCCCTGGGTTCAGGGCCAAGTGTAGAGTGGGCTAGGGTTCCCTAGGTTCATGTCCAGGGCAGAGTGGACTAGGGTTTCCTGGGGCTCAAGGCCAGGTGTAGAGTGGACTAGGGTTCCCTAGGCTCAGGGCCAGGTGTAGAATGGGCTAGGCTTCCCTGGGACTCAGGGCCAGGTGTAGAGTGGGCTAGGCTTCCCTGGGACTCAGGACCAGGTGTAGAGTGAGCTAGGGTTCCCTGGGCTCAGGGCCAGGTACAGAGTGGGCTAGGGTTTCCTGTGGCTCAGGTCAAGGTGCAGAGTGGGCTAGAATTCCCTGGGGCTCAGGTCCAGGTGTAGATTGGGCTAGGGTTCCCTGGGCTCAAGGCCAGGTGCAGAGTAGGGTAAGGTTTCCTGGGGCTCAGGGCCAGGTGCAGAGTGAGTTAGGGTTCCTTGGGGCTCAGGGCCGGGTGTAGAGTGGGCTAGGGTTCCCTGGGCTCAGGGCCAGGTGTAGAGTAAGCTAGGGTGTCCTGGACTCAGGGCCAGGTGCAGTGTGGGCTAGGGTTCCCTGTGCTCAGGGCCAGGTATAGAGTGGGCTAGGGTTCTCTGGATCTCATAGCTAAGTACAGAGTAGGATAAGATTTCCTAGGGCTCAGGGGGCAGATGCACAGTGGGCTAGGGTTCCCTGGATTCAAGGTCCAGGTACATAGTGGGGGCTAGGATTCCCTTGGGTAAGACCAGGTTCCACCATGCGACCAGCGCACTGGTTTCATTAAAGAGGTTCTTGGCATAAAAGTTAGCTAGTAAGATCAAAATAAACACACAGACTCAATTACTTTTTTCTATGACCAGGTCCTAGACGGCTCTCACTTCTCTGGCTCACACCTCAAACCACCCGGTAGGGCAGCAAGGATTACTCAGGGCTACCAGGAGAGAGAGAGAGAGCATGCCAGGGAGTGGCCTTTTATTGGAGAACAAGAAATTCAGGGGAGAATTCCATCCAATGAAGGTTGAGGGGGACAGCACTCCAAGGTCAGGGTCAGTGATTGGCCTCTGGGTCAGTGGTCAGTCACACCCCCACACGGACAGGCTCTTGCACCAGGAGAGGGTCGGGAAAGCTCCGACACAGTTTAGCCAGAGTGCCTCACACCCAATCCGGGAGTTGCCCAATCACGTGTGAGAATGGCTCCCCACAGCCAGGTGCACAGTTTAGGGTTCCTGGGTTCAGGTTTAGGTGCATGGTTGGCAAGAGTGTCCTGGGCTAAGGCCAGGTTCAGAATGGCTAGGGTTCCCTCAGCTCAGGGCCAGATACAGAGTGGGGTAGGGTTTACTGGGTTCAGAGTTGGGTAGGGTCCAAGGGCCTTGTACAGAGTGGGCTAGGGTGTTCTGAGCTAAGGCCAGGTTCAGAGTGTGCTAAGTTTCCCTGGGTTTTGGGCCAGGTACAGAGTGGGGTAGAGTTCCCCCGGGGCTCAGGGCCACGTACAGAGTAGGCTAAGCCAGGTACAGAGTGGGCTAGGGTTTCCTGACCTAAGGCCAGATGTACAGTGGGGTAGGATCCCCTGGGCTCAGGGCCAGATGAAGAGTAGGCTAGGGTTCCCTGTTTTCCAGGGCCAAGTGCAGAGTGGGGTAGGGCTCCCTGGTTTACAGGGCCAGGTACAACGTGGCTAGGGTTCCCTGGGCTCAGGGCCAGGTACCCCCTTGGGTAAGATTCCCTTAGGCTCAGGGCCCTGGGTTGGTGTGTCTGTGCCTGTCAGTGTGTTTTACCTGTTTCCTGGAGCTCTTTTGCTTCCATAGGTCAGTCACTGAAGATTAAAACTCATGCAAACTTTCCCTCCCGCCTGTGGATACAAATCTGTGGAAACTGGTCTCTGTGATTTGATTTTTAATAATAAAAGTTAGAGATGTTACTATGGAGACAAGGTCTCCACCGGGGCCTGCAAGTCCGGCTTCTACCTCTGCTGCATTAGCTTGCAGCTCATGCATACTCTGACAGATCTGGAGTTTCCTTCAGGTTGTGGTGAGCTGTCACTCTGGTGCCTGTCTCTGTCTCTTCACATCAGACACATGCAATCGACCCAGGCTGCTCAGCCATGTTCCCACCAAGAGCTTGTGCTCTGAACTTTTGGGGCCTTTCACAGGGAAGTGAGTCTTTCTCGCCTCTGAGCAGGGCCTTCCACATTCCTGTCATGAATTTGCTTTGGGGAAAGGGGAAAAAATGGAATTTCAAGTGTATGCTGTAGTGCAGGGCTGAGGGCTCTGGCCTCGTGCTGTTGCCAAGGAGGAAGGCTAGGATTCCAGGTCACAGGTAGACCTGCAGAGATGAACTCATGCTCCATCCCAAATAGCCAGGAATTTTAGTGACCAGCCCCTTGTAGGTGCAGCCAGTGCAGGATCTCCCCTCTCTTGAGCTAGAGCTTGGTATGAGGGCGCGTACTTAACAGAGCTTTGCAAAATACGTTGATTTTACCTCAGAAGCAGAACACAGAAATCAAACTCAGGTATTGTGAGAGCTCAGTTTTATACTGCTGTACTGATTTATCACAAATACTTACCAGTGACACTACATCCCCTGTCCCTGCAGGGTATAGAAGAATTAATGATTAATGACCAACATTCACACTTTTGTCATTTGCACTTAATTGATTTTCCTTCACTCTGCAAGTGTGAGGTTTGTGGAGATGGATGAGAAGATGGTGGGGAAATCCAGTGGTGCCCATGCTGACCCCTGCCATGGAGGGGCAGCTGGGCCCCTCTCTTGGTTCTGAGGTCTGGTGTCCTGTTGGAGACACGTCTGTTGGATCTTGAGGACTGAGAGTGTTAGAAAGCAGGAGAGCATGAGGAAGGCGGTGCAGGGCAGAGGGAGACGGCAGTGGGTGCATTCGCCCAGGGTTCAGCTTGGAGGCATGCCCCCACCAGTGTTAAGCTGACTGGGTTTGGTTTGGCCCCTCACAGAGAGAAAATGAGTGGGCCTAGGACAAGCCTGGCATCAATAGGATACATTTAAGTCAGGGCACTTGCTGCAGCTTACAGTGTGCCCTGGAGGAGAAGGGGAGGAAAAGCCTTTTAAAACGTTTCTCCTAGTGCCCCATGGTCACACGATAGTGGGGTACATTGATGTAATTGTGGCTGCGTGCAATGTCACCTGCTCCATTTCAGTCTTCTGTGCTTCCTCTTTCCTCCATCTCCTCACTTCCCTTCCCCTAAGCTCTTCCTTCCATTTATTGTCTACCTTAGTGCTTTACAGCTGGACACAGGCACAATGCACTGTGGAGTGTACATGGTGTGCAGAACATGGGCTGGTCATCTCCTGCCTTGGTTCCTCCCTCCTGGCCCCCTTCCTCTGCTCCACTGACCTCCCCTCTACTTCCAGGGGATCTGCCCCCCCTTTTCTTCCATTATTCTGCTCTAGCTTCCACATATGAGAGAAAATAAGAAAAAAGCCTTTTAATAACTCAGGAAGAACTTATGCAAGTTTAATTAGTGAAACAGGAGAGTAATGGAGACTAGGAATTGGGTTTGGGAGACAGATGTTAAAGCAGTGGAAAGGTGAGGCTTGGGGACGTGGTTGGGCATGGAAAGCGAAGTTCCAGAGTTCCGGTCCTGGTTGCTTCTCTGGGCCTGGAGGGAACACGTTGTGGGATGGGGGAGTGTCTCACGGTTAGGGTTTAATCATGTTAGTTGGCAATTAGCAGTTTTCTCTCAAATAAGTGTGAAGAATCACAAGAATCATTATGTTAGAACTAAGGGGACAAATGCTGTGAAAATAATGACCTCAGATCCAACCTGTTGAGACAAAGCCCCTGGCACAGGGGGCTCATTACCCTCTTGGCACAGAAGCCCGCAGGGGAATGGAGCCATTAAGAAGTCCGCTGTGTGTCTGGGTGGGGCCTCTGAGGAGTGTCTCCTGTGCCCCGCTGGACTGTGGGAGGCCTCCAGGACCCTAGGGATCCCCAGGCGTCTGCGTCTGCACAGGAAGGCAGCCTGCAGGAAGTCCCAGAGCCCTGTATTCCCTCACTTGGCCTTGGAACGCAGTTACACCAATGGCAGAGAGCGCTTCCTGGCCCTGGGGAGCAAGGCCATCCCGGGCCCTTCAGGTTAAGGAGCTCCTGGTGGAGACGCCCAGGCTCAGACGCCTCTGACACGCGTCTTCCTCATCCCAGAGGGAGAAATGAATTTCTTGTTTTTTTTTTTTTTTAAATCTTTTTTTTTTTTAAGAGAGAGAGAGAACTTTTAATATTTATTTTTTAGTTTTTGGTGGACAGAACATCTTTGTTTGTATGTGGTGCTGAGGATCGAACCCGGGCCGCACGCATGCCAGGCGAGCGCGCTACCGCTTGAGCCACATCCCCAGCCCGAGAAATGAATTTCAAATTTAAATTTTTCTGCTACAGAATCTTCCAAATAAGTGCAGAGTCCATGTGTATGTACAGACCTAAGACAAAAATACAGGTGAAAGCAACACTTTCTTTGAGTTGATTTACATTTTAAGATTTGTCCTGAAGTAAAATTGTAAAAATGTTGGTGTGCAGTTCTATTAATTTTGTAGACACATAGACTTATATAATGACCATCAAGATCAGGGTGTCCATCCTGAGCGCTCCCTGGTACCCTTTCTGTCTACACTCTGCCCCAGCCCTAAACTCTGAATCCTGAAACCGTGTTCATCACTATCATTTTTTCTTGGGGACAGCACGGCATACGTGTCATCTTGAAGGACCCTTATGAAGGCCACGGCTGACTTTAAAGTTGCCCCTTCAAAGTCAGCAGGCTGCACGGGCCGCCCATTCTGATGGCTGTGCAGGCGGCTCAGGTTTAGTTTGTGCTGAGCAGAATTCCTTTGCATGGGTGGCCTCCGTGTGCCTGTTTCGCTGGTTGAAGGGCATTTGGGCTGTGCATGGTCTTGGGTAATGATAAGTAGAGCTGCTATAAACTCTTAAATACAAGTTTCTTTGGGAACGTATAGGGGCCCTCAGAGGCTGCCAAGTCCTTTCACATGGCGGCGGGTGCATCCCACCAGTGGTTCGTGGCCGCCCTGCCGCCCGCTGGCCTTAGCTGCGCAGGAGGTGTGCAGGCCCAGTGCAGGCCCCCTGCAGACCGCGCCATGCCAACGTCCTCGTGGTGATGACTCAGGGCCCCTTTCCATGTGGATTTGTCACCATCACATCCTTTTCTGTAAGGTGGCCATTTCCAGTGTTTACTCATTTTTAACGATTTGCTTCTGTTTTCCCTGTAGAGTCAGCGCAATCTTCAGCAAGTCAGGACAGAGTCGATGGGTGGACAGTGACTTGCGGACGTCTCACCTCAGCTTTTCACAGGGCCTCTCGTGCCCTCCACGGTAACTTTCAGCAGCACTTGCAATCTGAATGACGTCCCCTGGCCAGCCTCTCCGTCGCCCGTTGGCTTATGGTGTGCTAAGAAATCTGCGCCTACCCAGCCTCTAAGTGTTTTTCTTCTGTTTTCTATTAAACTCCTATGATTTTACATTTCATATCAATCGTCGGTGACCCGGTTTGGGTTGATCTTGTAGAAGGGATGAGGTTCAAGTGAGGGTTTTTGATAGCATATGGAGGTCCACTCGTTCCAGCAATTTGTCTTTCTTACTGCTAATGTTTAATTCTTGTGAGTTTTTTTTCTTTTTAGAAATCATGTTACAGATGCTCTGATACAAATTTTTCTTTTGAATTTTTTCAACATAGTTCTTAATGACTTAAAAAACTTTATTCATTCACATCAAACATGAACTAAATTCATAAGAATTTTGTCTCAAATAATGGGATTTTCATTCCTCAAGAGAATTCATGAATGAAAAGGAGCTTACAGCAGGGCCTTGGGTTTGGTGTGATTTTTATTTCCAAAAGTAGGCGAGACAGAAGCTTACTTTGTCCACAGTGAAACCTCCTGAGTGCTGTGATCAGAAGCCAGTCGACACCCACAGAGATCATCCCTATGCTTCTCTGTTCTGTGGTGGGAAGGGGGCATACTGGGTTAATTTGATTGCAATGCTCTATAAACAGGGGCCTTTATTCAGGAAATGCTTCTTGAATCTTAAATATACAAGAACACTAAAACAATGGGATAACTGAGTGTGGTGGCAAAGGGACTCAGAGGAGACTCAAAGGGACTCCAGGAGGAGGATGGGTGTGCCCTGGTTGACCGTAGAGGACATGCTGTGGAGCAGAGACCACGACTGCATGGAGGAGCAGGTGGTGACCGCCTTGTCACCTGGCAAAGGCTGACCCCAGCCCCTTAGCAGGGACACAGTTGTAGGAGACCAGGATCAGGACAGACCCAGGACAGTGTGTCCAGGCAGGATGGGCTGATGGCAGCCGGCATCTCACATACAACGTGTGATGTGTCAGTGACAGCAATGACCGTGTAGTCCCAGGGACCTGGTCGGTGGGGACAACATCAGGTGGAACTGGCGGTTCCATTGAGCCAGGCTTAGGCTGCCATCTGCAAGCACAGCTATGGACGCATCATGACCCATGATGGAGCAGCTTGCAGCTGGCTGTAAAGAGCCATGCTCCACAACCAGAGGGGCATGCATCCATGGCCTCGTGGTCATGAAGGAGACGGGCTGCTCACTCCAGTTGTGATGGTCTTTCCTGGGCCCAGAGGCTGACCAGCAGCCAGGGAAAGATGCTGGGTATAGCAGAAGCTGAGGATGGACAGGGTGCTGAGGAGGAAGTATGTGGGCGTGTGGAGTTGAGAGGTCACCAGGAACAGGAAGATGACTCATTAATCCACCTCTTCTGCCCAGTGCCTCGAATCTGTAGGAAGGTGTCGAGTTGGGACTTTGTCTGCAATGGGGTGTGGCTATAGCTTTCCGTCTGCAGCACTGGGGTCCATATAACTCTAGAGACCTCTGCAAAATAGAGCTTTTAAAAGATCTGTATTGGTATTTCCAGAACTAAAGTGTCATAAAAAACCCAGCTTCTTTTCAGACTCTGCCAGCGCTGAGCCCCTTTCTGCTTCCTGATGAAATCTAGAATGTGGGGCACAGCAGCTTTGGTTAGCAGGACCAGCACCCTCACCTCCACCTCACACTCTGTGCCTCAGTGCTGTCCTTGCTCCGAGCTGCAGAGCTGGACAGGGACCAGGCACAGTGCGTTGCCAGCTACTCACTAAGAGTGTGACCAGGAGAATGACAGCTGGGGCTTGACCATGCATCCCTGGTCCTGACCCAGTCATCTTGACCACACTGCATCCTGTGTCAACAGAGGGCAGCTTGAGGGAGAAGCTAGGATCATTGTGTGGGTGTCATTTTGCAATAAGTTTGCTTCTGATCTGCCTCAACTCCGTAAGAGTGAGCTAGGTATTCTCATTATCAAATAGACATGAACCAAATATTTGGGCAGTGAGCATGGACCTCCCCTAGGATTAACAAAAAGGTATGTTTTCCATGTCAAAAATTAAAAGCTGGGTCTGAGGACTCAGTTTCTTACCATACACTCATTTTGGTGTGACAGGTACCTGGATGCCAGAGGGGCTAGGATACCAGGACAGAGGTCTGCATGTGTGTCCCTGTGGCTTCCCACAGCTCTGCTGTCCGTGGGCAAGATGGGCCCACGTGTGGTCTAATGAAAAAGGGTTGTGGATCCTAAACTCAGAAAAGGAGCCATATGTGATGAATAATGAGACCTAGAGTTTAACAAATAAACACAACTTGGAAGCAACAGATCAATTCCAGGGCTGACGTAGCAGGGTCTGTCCTGAATGCACTGTGTCTGCAGGTCTCATCGTGAGAACAGGTACCTACATGACGTTGAAGGCAGCTGCACAGGGACTGGGACATGGCAGCAGGATGCCAGAGGCCACGCCCTCCAGGCACGCAGGATGCATCACCTGAGTTCACTGATGCTCAGTTCAGGGCTGGGGCCTGGCGTTTAGACAGAAGAGGTCATACCCATGCCAGGGTCACGTCGATGGTCTGTGTGGAACCAGGGAGAGCGAGTAGGAGAGGAGGAACTCTGACATGCACTTACAGAAATGTGCAGGGAGACCCGGAGCCCTCAGGGTGTGAGGGTTCCTCTTGCAGGTGGCCAACAGCTGTTCTTGGAGGCAGTGGCCTTCAGTACACCTGGAGTCACCTGATACTCGCCACCCAGCCCACCCTCCTCTGCCATTCTCGCCGTGGGCCTCGTGTCGCTGATCAACACCAGCCACTCATTTTATTTACCCGCAACCGCCGGGCCTTGCTGAGGGTGTGCCCCAGCCTGACCCTGCCCAGTCAGCTGAGAAGATCACGTCCACTGACAGTGGTGGATCCTGCGGACCTTGTGATGCCAGAGTCCTTTACAGTTTCCACTCCCTTTTGTGACCGATGGACACTTCAGCACTCGTGTCTAGCCTTACTGTGGTGCCAGGGCCTTGTGGCCCCGCCCGCATGTGGCAGTGCCTACTAAAGGCTCAGCGGTCCTCATCTCCCACGCCCTCACCATCTCCCTGGCCTGGTCTGGTGACCTGACCTCCATCTGGCTCAGAGTCCGATACACTGGCTCTGTGGGCTTGGTGGTGGTACGTTTCACACGTCCCAATGGGGCAGAAAATGGGGAGGAGGGCTACCTGGGGTCAGAGACTCTTGTGAACTCAGGGGCAGGACAGTGACGGCAAAGAAGGGGACCTAGAGCTTTCCAGAGGGGCCCTGGTTTCCCAAGGCACCCATTACAGCAGCCCAAGGGGCCCAAGCAAGGTGACCTCTGTGTGAGGCACAGGGCATGGGCAGTGGAGCTGGTGGGGCTATGGGTATATGGCTCAGCAGTAAGAGAAGGGAAGCTGACATACAGCCCAACATGGGAAAGCCTCAGAATGTGCAAAATGAGAGAATCCAGACAGGAAGCCCACAGATTTTATGGTTCCCTTAACATGGAACTTCGAACCGAGGCAAATCCAAACACAACAAAGCAGGTTCCTGGTTGCCA
>NW_025999942.1:11994730-12003719 GCF_001458135.2 Marmota marmota marmota | reverse complement strand
TCCTGCTAAACTCCAGTGGTGCCGAGGATGGCCCTCTAACCCTCCTCCTGGCAGGCTGCTCTCCAGCCTTGGTGACCTTCCCAGGTCCACCTGCAGGTATTGCATAGCCCTGAGTTCCCAGGTAAAGCACTCAGTGAACATGCTGTTCCTGCCCCCATGACCATGCCCAGGCACAAGGCTGGTGATTGCCACTCTGCATCCTGGAACTGCAGGTGGTGACCTTCAGAGCCAGCTATTAACAAGGTGAACAGGTGAACCCTAACCACAGTCAGTGGTCTCTTCAGTTTTAGGCTGGGAGAAATGAGAGTCTTGCAGATAAGGACCCCAGTGAATGGGGTTGTTAACGCCATTCTGTTTTTGTGTTGCTCTCAACTTCCAGTTGGAGAGGCCTAAGTCTGAAATTGTTTGAAATTAGTCTCAGCTTCCCTTCTGACCAGTAAGAGATTGGCTGGATCAGGAAGTACTGCTGTTTGGAGTTTTGTCCACATGAACCAGATTGGTGCACTATCAGGCTGCTGCAGAGTTCCATGAGTGGGGTTCCAGAGGCTGGACCTGAGGGCTAATCACGTCTCAGGGGAGCTTAGATCAACACACCCCTAAGGCCTGGCAGTTGCTGATCTCTGTCAGGAGCTGGATCTCATGAGCCTCTCAAGAATTCTACTCCAGGTACCAGGGAGCCAGTCCTGCACACTTTCTGCTGCCTCCAACACCATCTTCCCAGGCTTCATCCCTTGGTGTATTCGTACCTTTCAGATTCCCAGCCCACTTCAGCTGGTTCTATGAGCCACCAGACTCAGAGAGGAAGCCAGTTGCACTCTCCTTCTCTGTGTTCTGCTAGGTGCACCCTAGGCCACATGGTAGGTGCTTGCTAGGATGGTGTGGCAGTGTTTGCTCTATATCTGGGCTCCATGGCAGCAGCTGCAGCAACTGCTTCAAGGTGGCCCCTGCTTCTGTTCTCTGTGGCCAGCTGAGAAACAGAGAGTGCTTTTCAAGCACCAGTGCACAGAGGAGCCTCTGGGTCAGTAAGTGTAGGCAGCTCTTGGTCTCCTGTTTATCCCCAAATCTGGGTTTCTCTATGTTGTCCCTCCTTCTGTGTTGAATCAGCGCCATCATCACTGCCACCGATATCCTTGGTGCTGCAGCAGCTGGGCTACAAGGTACTCTTTCTTCTTCATTTACTGTCCCAAATTTCTAAGTCCCTCAGCCACTGAATGTTCAATATTGAACTTTAGTGAAACCCCTCTTTCACTCACCTTGCTGAGAAGCAGTCCTCCTGTGCTCGAATCCTAAGCCTCAGAGAGACAAGGAATACAGCTTTCTTCTACTCTGCTATCTTCTGACCCCCCTAAATTGTGTTAAAGGTTTAAGTCACATGAGCCCCAAAGCATTTGGATCCATTTCTTTTGTTTTCTCAAGAGCCCTTATTTATCCATTAGCCAATTTTGGTACCTGTATCAGGTAACATACAGGTAAAAGCACATGTAATCCAGCTTGCACACACATACGTAGAAACAGACAGGAAACCAGGGTTGTATAACTTATCTAGATTTAACATTGGCCAGGATTTTTTTCCCACACATATTTACTGGTGAGTTATAGTTGTACATAACAGTGGGGTTTGTTGTTATGTATTCATAAGTACACACAATAACTGGCTGATATCATTCCTTAATATTTCCTCCCCGCCTTCCCTCCTCCCTTACCCTGATCCCTTTCCTCTACTCTACTGATCTCCCTTCAATTTCCATTAGATGTCCCCATCTTTTCCTTTTTCCCTCTCTAGCTTCCACAGATGAGATAAAATATGTGACCCGTGACTTGCTGAGTTTGGCTTATTTAGCTTAATATACTGGTTTCAAGTTCCATCCATTTTCCATCCATTTTGAAAATGACATAATTTTATTTTTCTTTATGACTAAATAAAACTCCATTGTCTGTGTATGCCACATTTTCTTTATCCATTCATCCATTGATGGACATGGAGGCTGGATCCAGAGTTTGGCTACTATGAATTGTGCTGTGTTAAACATGGGTATGCACAGATTGCTACATACAGAATGCTGACTTTAATTCTTTAGGATAGATACTGAGCTGTGGCATGGCTGGGTTACATTGTGGCTCTGCTGCTATTCTTTGGAGAAGGCTCCATACTGATTTCAATAGTGGTTGTCCTAATTTACAACCCCCAACAGTGTAGAAGTGTTCTTTTTCCCCCACATCCTCTCCAGCATTATTATTTATTATCATTTGTCTTCTTGATCCCTGCCATTCTGACTGGTGTGAGATCAAATCTCAGTGTAGTTTTGATTTGCATTTCCCTAATTGCTAATGATGTTGAATATTTTTCATATATCTGTCGGCCATTGGTTCTTCTTCTTTTAAGAAATGTCTGCTTAGTTCATTTGCCCATTTATTAATTGGGTTATTTGGTCTTTTTTTGTTTGTTTTTGGTGCTGTTTTGAGTTCTTTACATATTTTAGATACTAATCCTCTATTTGAAGAGTAGCTAGCAAAGGTTTGTTCCCATTCTGTGTGTTCTCTTTTCACATTTCTAATTGCTTTTTTTTTTTTAGCTGTGCAGAGCCCTTTGATTTGATGACATACCACTAATTAACTGTTGGAATTATTTCTTGAGATTTAGAGGTCCTATTGAGAAATTAATTTCCTGTGCTTCTGTGTTGGAGCATTGACCCTTCATTTTATTTTAGCAGTTTCATAGCTTCTGGAATGATTCCTAGGTCTTTAATCCATTTTGAGTTGATTTTTTGCAGTGCGAGAGATTAGGGTCTAGTCTCATCCTAAATATGGATAAGCAGTTTTTCCAGCACCGTTTGTTAAAGAGGCTGTCTCTTCTCCAGTGTATAGTCTGAGCACCTTTTCAGGGATCAGATGACGTTATCTGTGCAGGTTTGTCTCCTTGTCTTCTGTTCTGTTCCACTGGTCTGTGTGTTGTTTTCAGGCCAGTGCCCTGCATTTTTTGCTGTTTCGCTCTGCAATATAATTTGAAGTTAGGCATTGTGATCCTCAGGCATTGCTTTCTTTCTTTCTTTCTTCTTTTTTCCCTTAGAATTTCTTTGGCTTTTCTGGGTCTTTTAATTCTCAAAATGAATTTGAGAACTGTTTTTTTTTTTCTCTAGTTCTGTGAAGAATGTCATTGGTATTTTTGAATCTGTATATTGCTTTTTATTAGTTTACTATTAAATATTACATTATTCATACTGCCTGTCCATGAAATGGGTGGTCTTTCCATTTTCTTATGTCTTTGTCAATATCTTTCTTTAGTGTAATAGTTTTTGTAGTAGAGGGCTATCACCTCTTTGGTTATATTTGGTCTTAGATATTTATTTTTTAAAGGCTATTGTGAATGGAATTGTTTCCCTGATATCTTTCTTAGAAGATTCACAGTGGTATATGGGAAAGCTATTGATTTTTGCATGTTGATTTTGGAACCTGCTACTTTGGTGAGTCTATTAGTTCTAGCAGATTTCCTAAGTACAGGATCATTTCACCTGCAAACAGTGATAATTTGACTTCTTGCTTTCTTGTTTTTATTCCTCTCATTTCCTCCTCTTGCATAATTGCTGTGGCTAGAATTTTTACTGCTATATTAAATAGGAGTGGTGAAAGTGGACATTCTTGTTCCTGATTTTAGAGGAAGTGGCTTCAGTTTTTCTCCATTCACGTGATTTTATCTTGGGTTTTTCATATAAAGCCTTCATGATATTGAGGTAGGGTCTTTCTATCCCCAATTCTTTAGTGTTTTTATCATGATTGGGTGCTGAATTTTGTCAAAGACTTCCTCTGTATCTGTCGAGATGACTAAGTAATTTTTGTCAGTATTTGTCTTTATGTGATAAACTTATCAATTTGCATGTGTAAAGCAGTCCTTGCAACCCTGAGCTAAAACCAATTTGATCATGATGTACAGTATTTTTAATACGTTGAATATAATTTGTTACTACTTTTAAAGGATTTGCATCTAAGTTTGTCAGGGATATTGGTCTGTGGTTTTCTTTCCTGCCGCAGTCCGGCTGCAGCAAAATAACCGGGGGGTGACGAATAACTTGTGTACGTTGATACAGCAGGAGTAGGAGCCGTTTATTGCAGGACAGGAGCAGTATTTATACATTCCACACAGCTTATCTAATTAGCATAAACTAGATACATCAGTCAACCAATAAGGAATCTCTACACTTAATGGCTCGCTTTTGTTACTTCTCAAACCACTCCCTCTGGCATTTTGCCAGGCACCATCCAGACTTGTTTACGAACTCTAACATTCCCCTGGCTAAATGCCAGGTGTTATTTTGACTTGTTTACAGACTCTAACACTTTCCTTGATATGTCCTTATCTGATTTCGGTATGTGTATGATTATGACTTCATAGGGTGAATTTGGAAATATTCCATCCCTTTCTGTTTCATGGAATAATTTGGGGGAGCATTTGCATTAGTTCTTTTGTAAAGGTTTAGTAGAATTCAGCTGAGCATCCATTTGGTCCTGGGCTTTTCTTTGTTGGAAGGCCTTTTGTTACAGCTTCTTTCTCATTGCTAGGTTTTCTATGTCTTTATGATTCAATTTTGGGAGGTCACAGGTGTCTAGGAATGTATCCATTTTTTTCTAGGTTTTGTTACTAAAATACATGTTTTCAAAATGATCCTCAGGATTTCTATGATGTTTGTAGTGATTTCTCCTTTCTCATCTCTAATGTCGTTCATTTGAGGTCATCTCTCTTTTTATTTGGTTAGTTTGGCTAAGGGCTTATCAATCTTGTTTATCTTTTCAAAGACCAACTGTTTTTGATCCTTTGTATTTTCTTTTTAAATTCTCAGTTTCATTGATTTTGGTTCTGATCTTAATTATTTCTTTCCTTCTACTGGTTTTGGAATTTGTTTGTTCTTGTTTTTCAAGGACCTGGAGATGCATCATTGTGTTATGCACTCATAGCCATAAGCTTTCCTAATAGAATCACCTTGTTATTATTTCAGAGGTTTGATCCAAACAATTTTGAAATTTCTCCCCTTATTTCTTCTATCACCCAATCATTATTCAAAACTGTATTGTTCAATTTCCATGTGTTTATGTAGTTTATGTGGGTTTTTTCCCTGATTTATAATGTGATTCCTTTATGATCCAATAAGATGCAAGGAATATCAATCTTTTGTATTTGCTAAGAGTTGCTTTGTGGCCTAAAATATGGTCTATTGTGGAGAAGGATCCATAAGCCACTGAGAAGAAAGTGTATTTGGCTCTTGTTGGATTAAATAGTCTATAAATGTCTGTTAAGCCTATTTAATTTATAAAAATTTTCAGGTCCAAACATTCTTCACTGAGTTTATGCTGAGATGAGCCACCTATTGGTGATTACTCAGTATTACTCTTCCTGGGGTCTATCCGAAGCGAAAGTGGAGCAGTGTCTGTTCACATCATTAGGTATGCCAACATATGGCTGGAACACTTACTACGAACATGTCTTCCTGTTGCATTGTTTCCCCTACCAGTGTGCAGGGCCTTCTTTGTCTCTTTGGTTACCTTTGGCTTGGTATCTGCTTTTTCCAGATAAGAAAGCGGCTTACTCCTGTCTCCAGGCTCCACTCCCCTGGTACAGCAATTTCCATCCTTGCACTTTCAATTTGTGTCTGTCTTTGCCTGTGAGGTGAGACTCTTACAAACAAAATATTGTGTTTTCTTTAACCATTCTGCCAGCCTCTGTCTTTTAATTAGAGAGTTGAAAGCATTTATATTGAATGTATTATAGAGGGATCTTTATTAATTCTTGCATTTAAATTTATTTCTCATGTTTAACTTAGCCCTGATTCCCATCTGCTTAGCTTCTCTTCAAGTAAGCTTTGTTCATTTGTGAGTTGTGACATTTGTTTTTTATGTATTGTGCGTGGAGTATTTAAATATGTTCTGCAATGCTGGCTTAGTAGTCATGAATTGTTTTAGTTTCTGCTTAACTTGGAAGGTTTTTAATCTCTTCCTTAAAAGAAGAGATAGAAATCTTGGTTGGCAGTCATTTTCTTTCAGGATTTGGAACACATCATTCCAAGCCCAACTTGCTTTTAGAATTTGTACTGAGAAATAAAAATTCTGCTTGGCTTGCCTCTAAATGTGACTTGATATTATTCTCTTGAGACTTTTAAAATCCTATCCCTTTTTTCCTATATGTTGGGCATTTTAATTATAAGGTGTTGTGGACATGTTTCTCTTTGGTTCTGACTATTTGGGGTTATAAATGTCTCATGCATCTGGATGACCATCTCATCCTCAAGGTTTGGAAAATTTTCTATCATTCTTTTCCTAAAGAGTTTATGCATTTTAGTGGCCTGCATATCACAAACTTCTTCAATTCCCATGATTCTTAAATATGGTATCTTACTGTTGTCCCTTCAGTGTTTTTCTGATTTTCTTGGAATCTATTGATCATCTTATAATAATTCTTTTTAATTATTTCTATGATGTTCATCCACTTCAATATCTTTGGAGGAGCAGCTGGTGAATTGTGACCTTAGGAGGTGTTGTGTTATTTGTTTCTCCTATTTCTTGTATTCCTGTGCTGTGTTCATGCATCTGTTGGGTGGTTCCTCTTCCACTCCTCTGTGTGGGTCTACAGAGCACAGTCTTCACTTGCCAATGTCCTAGAATGATCTAGACGGAGACCCCCATAGGTGTGGCATCCACAGTCTTGACAATTCCCTCTATGGGCCGTCGCAGTGGATGTCTGTAAGTGGAACCCAAGGGCCCACCCCCAGTTATTCCTACTTCAGACCTGGTTGTTAGTTTGGGTTTTTGTCTCTTTTTTTCTTTTTACCAAGTAGAGCTGAAGTTTAAAGGTCATTACTTTGTGTGTGGAGGAAGGTGCACTCTCTCTCATCTGGGTTTAGTTCAGCAGCAGTTTCTCCTCCTTGTGAACTTGTGGTGTCCCTGCAGATTCCCAGCATCTAACAGAATAGGGAGGAAACAAATAATAGCCACAAACAATGCAAGAAATATACAGCATTAAAACAAATGCACAGTCCTTACTATGATACCCACACACTAATTAACAAGAGACAGGAAAGGTGGGGTCAACAATTGCCAATAGCAAGAAGTCAATAACCATGATCTAGATGAGCACTACACAGCAGTTGCCAGCTACGTGGTTCATGCTGGGAGAGCTGCAGCAGCATGAATGGGGCAGGAGTTATGCAGACCAAATGTTCAAAAAGGTGCTGAAACTACAGCTCATTGTAAAAGAATAGGATAGAAAGGTAGGAGAAAGTTTAGAATACTCAAACTGAACAGAAAGAATGCACAAGGGAAGTATCCAGCAATGGTTATAAGAAGGAGGAGAAAAAACAGAGAACAAAAAGTAAATGGAAAGAGAGAGCAAGAGAAATTGGCTGTTAGTGGGAAAAGAAAGCAGGGGAAGAGAAACAAACAAAACAAAGGAAAACCAAAATAAACAAGCAAAACTTTTAACCCTGAAGAGACAACATGGGGAAAAAGGACTGTCATAAAAATTCTAAAAATGAGAAAAGGGAAACAAATATGTAGGTGTATAGACCCAGGAAACAATCAGCACAGCAAGAACAATAACAAAAAAGGGAAGAAAGAAAGAAAAAGAAAAAAAGGAAGAAGGAAAAAGAAAAAAGGAAGAAGGAAAAAGATTCTTCATGAAAGTGAAAAACATTGGCTCCACTTGGCTGCACTGAGGTGGTCCAAACCGTCGTCATCCCAGTGGCTCAGGAGGCTGAGGCAGGAGGATGCAAGTTCAAGGCCAGCCTCAGCAACTAAGTGGGACCTTGTCTCAAAATAAAAAGGGCTGGGCATGTGGCTCAGTGGTTAGGTGCCTCTGGGTTCAATCCCCAGTACTGGGGAAAAAAAAGGTGGAAGTTTGCTGCATATGCCTGAGTGTCTTCTCCAGTTTTCTTGAGCTATGTACTGGGGCTGGGGTGGGGGTGGGGGCTTGGACTGGTGACCTCTTCCTCTTTCTGTCACTTACTGAGCTGCAGCTAGAGGGGCCTGAAAGTGAGGCTGATTAGAACAGCTCTGAGCCTCCCTTCTCACCACGATAAGGTGGGATGGGGTGGGAAGGGTTGTCAGCTGGAGTCTTTTGCACAGACCAGATCCATGTACTGCAGGGTGGGCTGCGGCAGAGTCCCAGGAGGGGGTTCCAGCAGCTGGGGCTTGGGGACACTCAGGCCCTGAGGGCTGTGCTGGGTGGAGGCTGCTCTGGAGAGATGAGATCAATGCACCCTGGCTCCGGGCAGAGGCTGATCTCTGCTGGGGGTCTGCACCTCAGGAGCCTCCCAGGAGGAGGACTCCTCTCCACACATCTGGAGTGCACAGCAGGGCACGTCCCTCTACCCCACCACAAGGGTTGCTGAGGCTCCACTACAGAGGTAGGACCACATCCTCAGCCCTCGGCTACAGGACTCACCCCAAGGGCCTCTCTCTTCCCCGAAGCAGGGGTTGGGATGGCACGTCCCCACCCTCTGCTCCATAGTGGTTTACCTGGGACCCACCTCTCTGAAGCCATCTAGGGCTCACCAAGATTGTCCTTGTCAGCAGAAACTCAGATT
This sequence comes from Marmota marmota marmota, assembly GCF_001458135.2. Classification (NCBI taxonomy): domain Eukaryota; kingdom Metazoa; phylum Chordata; class Mammalia; order Rodentia; family Sciuridae; genus Marmota; species Marmota marmota. The sequence continues at coordinate 11,995,152 of NW_025999942.1, read as the reverse complement.
AGTTGGAGGGGGCTTCGTGTGAATAACAGAAGAAACCCCTGAGACCCTCCCCACAAGAAAGTTAGTAGGTGTTAAGGAGATCACGCTGGGATGAGGGACAAGAAAAATATGTGGTTCTTATAAAACCCCAAAGCATTGGAGGTAAGAGTGTAAGCACACCTGTGGACTGACAAAGCCAGACTTCAAACTCAGGTCACACCCCAGAGCTCGGCAACCACCTAGCCTTTATTAGGTTATCAATGTCCACTCACTGAATCACTGAAAGCACCCTCAAAGGCAGACATAATTACAAACAATGAACAGTGCAGCAGTAACAACACAGACGTGAAACACTGGTGCATATCAATGTCCACAGGACAGGATGCCAGTCATCACACACATACACAGAGCATATGTAACTCTTCAGGGTCACGATCAGCACA
>NW_025999942.1:11977449-11993579 GCF_001458135.2 Marmota marmota marmota | reverse complement strand
GCAACTAGGGATCTTCTTTCTGTTTGTATGGATTTGCCTCATGTGAATTCTATGTTAACAGAATCATGAAATACGCGGCCCTACTGTGCTACTTCTTCCACTTGGAGGAAGTGTTCAGGGTGGCGTGTGCTGCGTGTGCCAGTAACCCGTTCTCCTTGCAGGTGATTCCTGTCATCTGCCCCTGCCTCCTTGGCTTGTTCATCTGAGGATGGTGTTTGTGTCCACCGCGTGGTGACTGTGAGGGTGGCCTCCCTTTGTGGCTACAGAGAATAGACACACTGTGCACATTCACCTGCAGGTGTTGTTTGCCTTTCTTCTCAGGCACCTGGGAGTGGAACTGCAGGTCTTATGCATTCTTTGATGACCTTACGTGCCCCTCCTGGCTTTCCACAGCGTGGGATTCTACCCTCCTGTAAGGAGGTCTGTCCCCTGTGTTCCACACCATGACCAGCACTGACTGTTTCCTTCCCTCCTTCCTTTCTTCGTGCCTGTTGAAAAGTCTCTACCACTCAGCCACATCCTGAGACCTCTTCATTTGAGACAGCATCTCAATAAGAAGCCCAGCTGGCCTTGACTTTGTGATAATTCTGCTGAGCCCCCTGTAGCTGTGATTACAGGAGTGAGCCGTCTGTCTACCTGCCTCTGTCCCTCTCTCTTTTCTTAAATAACCGTTGTAATGGGAACGATATCTCTTTTAGTTTTTTTTAAATTTTTTATTTGTTTTAATTAGTTATTCATGACAGTAGAATGCATTTATGTTCTTTAATATATCACATGCAGATGGCAGGTACCTTCTCATTTTTCTGAGTGTACGTGTTCATTTTCCTAATGACTAATCATATTGTATATTTGGAAATGTGTTTGTTGGTCTCTTGCTTATTTTCTTTGGGGAAATGTCTATTTAAGTCTTTTTGCCCATTTTTTTCCTTGGTGTGTTTTTCTGTTGTTGAGACATAAGAGTTCTCATGTATGGTGGCTGCCAGACCCTTAGGAGGTGTCTGATTTGACAGTACCGTCTCTCCCTTGCTTAGCCTTTTCCTTTTTGGACACCAGTCACAAATTTTGCACTTCACCTGTTTCTTGTGTTGCTTGTGGCTTTGGTGTCATGTTTAAGACACTGTTGCACAACCAGGGTCCTGTTGCCTTGCTGCTATTTTCTTCTGAGGGTCTTCCACTTTAGGCTCTCACCTAGGCCTCGGGTGTCTTGGATGTCATACGTGATGTGAGGCAGGGATCTGATCTTCAGCAGGTGCACATCCAGTTGTCTTCTTGCCACTTTTTGAGAGAGGACACTTTCTCCACTGAGGCCATGTCAGAGGTCAGTTGACACAGTTGTGTGGTCATCTCCACATCCACGCCCACACTGATGGCTGGCCTGTCCTCTTGATGGCATCACACTTTTGATGACTGCAGCTTTGTAGTAAGTTTTGCAATCAGGAAGTGTGAATCCTCCAACTTTTTTTTTTAAAGATTGTTTTTGCTCTTTAGGGTCAAATGAATTTAAGAATTGGTTTCATACAAATTGAATACTGGATTTTTCATTTTCAAAATAGCTTTTGGCAAATGCCATCATTTCATTCTTCTTTAAGGATAAGTGATATTTCATTGTGTGTGTGTGTGTGTGTGTGTGTACACACACAGCAAATTTTCTTTATCCATTCATCTGCTGAAATGATGGCATTTACCGGTAAATGGAGCTGGAGAATATCATGCTAAATGAAATAAGCTCATCCCCCCAAAACCAAAGGTTGAATATTTTCTCTGATATGTGGATGCTAATTCCCACTCAGGTGGGGAGGCCAGGAAGAATAGACTTTAGATTAGGTAGAGGGAGTGAAGGGAGGGGAGAAGGAAAGCGGGTAGGAAGGATAGTAGAATCAAGCAGGTATTATTACCCGATGTACATATTTGACTTCACCACTGGTGTGATTCGACATCAGGTACAACCAGAAGAAAAGAAGTTGTACTCCATTTATGCATGATGGCTCAAAGTGCATCCTACTGTCCTTTATAACTAATTAGAACAAAAAAAATAGCCTTTGGTATTTTGTTAAATTTGCTTATCTATCATAACTTGTTCTCTATGTCCTTTTTGTAACTTTGCTTTATTTTTACCTATGAGGCCGTGTTACCTGTGGATGTGGGTGGTCTTCCTTTTCCCTCTCCACGGTGGAAGCTTCTGTTTTCTTGGGTGCTCCTAGCATGACCAGGACTTCCCAAGCAATGTCAGGTGGAAGGGGCGGATGCTGGCCTGCGTGCCTCGTTCCTGACCTTGCGGGGACCTGGGTCTGTCAGTCCAGTGTGACCTCAGCTGTGGTTTTCACACGTGGTGTTCACACACTGAGGAAGTTCTCTTTTTCAATTATGCCACTTGCTTTATCCATTGACCTTTCACATGTCATCCACTGCTGCATTTGGGAGATAAACCCCTCCTCTCGTAGTATAGAATCCTTTTTTGGTTCTTACTGCATTTGTCTTGCTCTGGATTTGGCTTGTTAGCATTTTGCTGGGTTTTTTTTTTGTGTCTCTATTTGTAAGTCACATTGGTCTGTGATTTCATTTGATACCTCCATCTGACTGTTGTGATCTTTTGTGTAGTGTATAAGGCTATCGCCTTGAGTGACATTTTAGATTCTTCCAGAAGTGGACCCACGCTTCATGATGGTCGGTCTGCTCTTGGCTTTGTGTAGTGGAACCCTCCGTGGCTGGTCCAACTGCTAAGGGTTCAGCCTAAGAATCAGTCAGGTTTGCACACTTCCCTGTTCTGAGGCTGTTCTGGCAGCTGGCCAGGCCACTTGAACCTACTCGTCATCAATTTTCATATCTGTTCATGAAAGAATTTGCAATGTGTGATTGTGACTCCTCAGTTCTATGAGGATAGTATCTGTGACTGTTCTAGAAGATTGTCCGTTTCCCACTAACCTAACATAGGATTTGATGCCTGGTGTGCTGATGGCATCCAACCAATATTATTCTAATCATTGATTAAAAATTTAATCAAATTTTAATCATTTACATTATGACGATGAATGAATGATTCTAGAGCTAGTCCGTTACTTAGAGCACATAGTCACTGTGCGGACTGTGTGGTTGACGCGGCCTACTGCTGGCAAACCCCCATGAGTCGTTGCATAGTGATGATCACAGTTTGGGTGCTCCTTCAGTCTTCCTGGAGTTATCCAAGCTAATCCGACTCAGTCCCCCACATTGCAGATGAGGTCACTGAAGCTGTGGGTGGGCAAGTGACCTCAGGTCTCATGGCCACCAAGGGGTAGAACCAGGCCCCCACACAGCTGTGCATTCCTTTTTCCTGCCTCACCTCCCCACTGATGTTATCTAGCTAATGGGCTCAAATACCAATGGCGTTCCTAGACACACAGCACTTCAGACTCACGCGCCTGGCTGCCATCTGCATCTGACAGTGTTGTGGGCTGGGTGGTCTCTCCCAGTGTGACTCTGTTTAGAGACAGGGCCTTTGAGAGACTGTTATTAAATGACACCATGAGGGTGATGCCCTAACCCAGAGATCTGACATCTTATAAGAAGAGGGACCACCTTCGCGCTCCATGTGCACAGAGGGAAGGCCCGTGAGGACACCGCAGGCAGGCTGCTGGCCATAAGTCATGAAGAGGCCTCACCCAGGACCACAGCTGCACTGGGACCCTGGACCTCCAGCCTGGAGCCCCTGAGAAGGTCAATTTCTGCTCTGTGGGCGTGCTGTGATGGCACCAGGGGGCTAATCCTGGGCCTGCTCCAGCTGCAGCCCCACCTCCACTCCAGTTGATGGTGACCCTGTCTTTCCATTTGCTCCAGGAACGGTGGTACCAGCTGTGACCTCTGTCCTTCTCCAAGTCTCCCTCCCTCGCATGCATAATCCATCAATAAATCTTCTTAACTCTAACTTTGAGTTATCCAGACTAGGATCCTTTCCCACAACTAAACCCTCTACCTTTCTTAGCAGATTAACAGCGTTAACGGTGAATCGGGTCACCTCCACCTTACCTGGAAATACCTCACCATCCTCCACCGACTCAGGAAAAGCCTGGCCTGGCTGGGTCTTCCCCTTCCATCTCCATGACCTCTCTGAATCCAACCAATATTATTTTAATCATTGATAAATGATTAAATAAACTGCTGTCCATTGGGCAGCAGTCAGTGGAATGTGACCCCATAATGTGGCAGGTTGTAGGTTTTCTTTAAATTGCTTTTAAGGCTAATGAATAATCAAGTAATTTATAGAAAAATAATAGGTGTGCTAAGCCTGGGAATAAACAGGAAGAAACAAAGAGAGCCAATTAAGAAGTAGATCAAGAAGGAAAGGTCAATGAGGTCAACCCCTGACAAGGTCAGCTGGGGTCACTGTACAGGTAGGATTTATGCCATGGGTTCCCCAGTGTATAACAAAGGGACATTTCTTCAGTAGTGCAGTCCACGTAGGTAAAGTGTGCCTGGTCTTGCAGCCCAGTGCCTGCATTAACATAGGACTGACTTGCAGAGGAAGTCCCCAGGTTGGGATGGGCTCTATGACAGTTTTGGAAAGGACCAACTAGGGCCAACACCCCCACACCCCATGTGAGGGAGTTCAACATCTGATTAGTGGAGATGGCAGAAGGACAAGCCTAAACAGCAACAGGTCTGGACAGAGCACTGCTCTCCTCTGCTCAGAGACAACCACGTCTCCTCAGAGTGCTCCTTGCTGAGCCTTTCTTTGCTTTCACTTATGACAAAGTTCTCTTGAGTGGCTTTTCCTGCCTGAATTTAAATTTTCTTTCACTAGAACACAAGAACCAAGATTTGAGGCTTCAGCTCCTCACCCTCCTGTGACAATTCCCCAGGGCCTTTGCTTGCTCCTCACATCTGCTGGGCACTCACTTCCACACACATTAGTCCTGGTGGGGACCAGGCCAGAGAGGTGTGTTTCCCAACTCTTGCTTGGTCACGTCTCTGTCTTCACATCTGCCCTCAAAGCTCACTCCTGGGCACTGTGCCCGACTGGGGTTGCCCAGTCACCTGTCCCAACTCCTGCTCTGTTTCCTCTAAACCTCACTCCAAATGACAAACACTTGGTAGTGGGATGATTGAATTTTAAATGAATTGAAAAGAAAAAAGGAAATTGCAAAACAGGGTGAAATTTTTATCTTTTTAAATATATAATAATTTTATTCATTAAATGATACCATTAAAAGGTACAAAGAGAAGTGACAGAGTGGGAAAATAATGACCTCACATATAACTGAGCACTTTTAATTAAAAAAGGAAAAGACAGAGACACCAAGAGAAAAGCAGGCAAGAGACTTGAAAAACCACTTTATATAGGCGATAGCTAAATGTTCAAAAATCAGCAAATCTCAGCATCTTAAAAGTAGATGTTATCCTTCAGTTCAGCACCTGGCTTCCATGGCTTCCTCCCCAAGTTTTACTTCCGTGCTCTGCTCTTTCAGAACGTGAACTCGTGGAGTTGCCTGGTGATGTCGGCTCTGTAGCCTGGGCATCTCAGTTGCAGAACCCAGCACAAGATGCTGCTAATGCATGTGGTGAGTGCGGAGGGCTGTGGTCCCTGGGGTGCAGCATAGCAGGAATTCCCAGTGAGAACAAGGACTTCTACCTGCAGGAAGGCTTGAGGGGTGGAGAGGGGCGACGGGTAAAGTGTGTGCGTTTGCATGCGCAGTGAGAAGGAAACCGACGGGGGGGGGGGTGGGGGCACCAGGGCACACTTGACAGACGCCACGCACCTGGTCATTGCGCAAGAATGAGCATGCCGCCACCTGGAGGGGAGTCGGGATCCAGGCGCTGGTCCTGGGGGGTTCCCCCTTGACTGGCAGGTGGCTGCTCCTCTGGCATGTAAGGCCCTTCTGCTTACAAACCTCCTCCAGTGAAGACCTGGTTGTACTGGAGGAGGGTCCCCTTAAGGGCCTCATTATAATCGCTCACCTTATTAGAGACCCAGCCCCTCTTATGCACTGTTTTACTTCTGTGGCTGCAGTTACCTGAGGTCAACGGAGGTGTAAAAAGTGGGAAAGTGGGAAAATCCATCAATGAAAAGAACCTCTCACCCGAAGCAGCCATAGCCCTGTGCGGTGCAGCAGGCCACCCTTCTGGGCTCACACTCCCACCCTGTGCCACCCGCAGGGTCGACGCTCCCACCTGCGGTGTTTCCAGAGAGACGCACTTTTTACGCGCTGTCTGTCCTTACTGTCCAGTCGCTGTTGTTCCTCCCTTCTAACTGGCAAGCTAACTTTCGGGGTGTGCGCTGTGGGAGACCGCAGTACCCAAGAGTGCCGCGCCACCGCGGTGCAGGCAAACTTGGGATGTCTTGGGAAGGCCCCATGACTGAGCAGGGCCTACCGTGCAGTCACATCCTGAGGTCCGGGGGCTGCGTCACGAGAGAGGAGGTGAGGACCCCCGCCACTATCATTCTCCAGGACCGCTCCTGTGGGCCAGCATCTCCAGAAAGAGGAGCTCTCTGCAGCCAGTTCTGACTAGACCTACCTCCGCTTAGGGCTGGGATGTGGCTCAGTGGTGGAGCCCAGGCCTAGCACTGCCCCTGGTTAGACCCCAGCAACCTCCAGGGAATGTCCCTGTACCCAACTTCTGCAGTCAGTGAATGACAATGTAAAGACACGGGCATCTGTGCACATGCTCAGACGCGGGCAAGTACGCGTGTGAGCCTATTGCCTGCCCCACACCTTTGCACAAATGCAGACCGGCCTCTGGCGGAGCCTCCGCCCACCTGCAGAGCCTCCGCCCACCTGCAGAGCCTCCCCCCACCTGCAGAGCCTCCCTGATGAAGGAATCCCACCGGAGCTCTCCAGTGCTCTGGGAAATGAGGGAGGGAAGCGGATGTGAGGGAGGTCCTGAGGAAGTCACTGCATTCGGTAGGAGTGCTGGCCTTACTCAGGGAGGCATGGGAGTCTGTCCTATGGTCAGTGCTGGATCCACACCTTGGAGCCTTGCCACACAAGGGGGAAGCAGATCACGTCTGTAGCACCACGCACAGTGTCCTGTCAGACCTTCTCTGTCCCGGTTCTTGGCCAGGGCAGGAGGCTGTCTCCATCAGGCCAAGCCCCGCTTTGGTCATTCTCCTGCTGGCCATGGTAGGGTGGCCTGAGCTCCCTGCCAGGTCACTCTCCTTTCCTGTGACTTATGGAATAGGCTCTGAGACCCGTGGGCCAAGAACCAAGGCTGTGACCCTCTCTACCAGGTGGATCACTGCCCCAATGCCTGCTCAGGGGTGGTGTGAGATGCAGAGCCACTGGTGACCTCGGAGAATACGTGGACCACGGGACTGTGGGATTCCAGAATGCAGCATTAGGAATAAAGGGTTGCCTGCATTCATCATGTAATGACCAAATCAGAGCGATTAGCACATCTGTCATTTTAAACATTCACCTTGTTTTTGGGTGAGGGCATTCAAGATCCTCTTTCTAGCTTTTTTCAAATAGATATTACACTCTTGTTAACTGTGGTCACCCTATTGTGCAAGAGGAAGCCAGAACTTATTCCTCCTGACAAATGCTGGACTCACTGACCAACCCTCCCCACCCTCTTCCCGGACACCCCACCTCTGGTGACCATATTCTAGTCGCAGCTTCTATGAGATCAATGATTTCATTATTGCATATCAGTCAAAAATAAAATAAAGCTCAAAGAAGGAGATGGGAGATTTGCATACTTTGTCTTAAAGAAGATGCCGCTTCTCTGTGGGATGAGACAGAGTGGCTATGATATGTAAGTTTCACATTAGATTTGTCTGCTCTTCTGAAGGCCAGAGGCGAAGGGATCCTGCCTCCTGACTTGCAGAGCCAAGTCCCCTCTGCACTTCTGTGATTGCTAATGAGAAGTGGATGCATCTTGGTTGTATGACAGTGGATTATATTGATATTTTCCCTCCATTAAGGATTACACGTTTGAAAAACTAAGATTCCTATGTAATTTAATGCAATTCAGATATTTACTACAAACCCCTCTTAAGTAATAGGCATCATATCCAAAATAAATGACTAAGTAAACACCATCAATTTCTGCAGATTAACCTCCAATCTTACTTGGCTGTAAACATCAGAACCTTTAGAAGTCCCAGTTCCTGGTGAATTAGAATTAAAATCAAAACCCTGGGGCATAGAAGAACATGCTGAGCTTATCAACCAATGCTGGGACATATCTCTGCACTCAACAGACTGCTGAGGGAGAGCGGGTGGAGGTGGGGTTCGTGGGAATTGCTCATGATGGGTAGGTACTGGGGAAGGCCCAGAGTCCGCGGAAGGACAGGAGGAAGCCGCGGGTCTTGCGCAGTGAGTTAAACCAGCCTGCCTCACTCGCCAGTCCTGATGCCAGTGGGGGAGTCCAACCTCCCTGTGCCCAGCACTACCAGCTCTGGCCTTTGCACCCCTTGGTTCCTGGCAGTGGAGCAGCTGCTGTGGGAAGCAGGCGAGGCAGCACCTCCAGCCCCAGTTCAGTAGGCCACCTGTCACAAGAGGACCTTCCTAGTGCACAGCAAATGTACGGTGCCCACAGGTCCAGGCGAGTGTCTGCCAGGCGCATTAGAATACGCTTTAGCATTGAGAAACCAGCCTCTACCTCAGAGCAAAGCCTGTCCAAGGAAGGGGGCGTGACCCTTGTCCTTGGAAAGACCCATAGAGCACTCCTAGGCACATACCCACCCCGCTGAGTTTTTTATCTACAAATAACAGGAGAGATTTGCTGCGCCAGGTGTCCCTGACTCAGTCAGGCTAGGTGGGGACCCCCTAGCAACCTCCAATCAGCATGAGATAGGGAAAATACCTGGGATGCCAGATGACCCTCCCAGTAGTTTATGGTGATTGATAACATGTTGGGAAACCATGTAGTTTAGCGTGTACACCCCTCGTGGCTTAAACCAATCAGTTCAAACGAATCCCCCTCTTGTACTAACCAATCACCCCTACCCAACCTGTTCCCACCAGTGAATGTGCTAATCAATGTTAAGAGTTGTTTTATGATTTTCCTGAGGTGTGTGATGATTTGCTAAGAGATGCTATGATGTATGTGAAGTCCCTGCCTTCCCCAAAGAGTGTATAAAACTGCTGCAAACCCTGGGCTCGGGGCTTCTCAGCGTCACCAGTTGCTGTGTGCATGCAGAGGATGAGCTAGCTTGCAATAAACGTCTTTTTGCTACTTACATCGATCTTGGTCTCTGGTGGTCTTTTGGGGGTCCCGAATTGGAGCATAACAGCATGAGATGAAAACCAACCAATCTTCATTCTTATTCCTCAAACCTGAGCCAATTTCTTTCTTTCATATTATAAATGTAGTAGAATTTAAATTTCGTCAAGCAACATTTAGGTATTTGAAAATAAACATCTAATTTCTTGGGATGCTGGCTTTTCTAATGACTGATCCTCATTTTATTGAACATGCCTTGAAAATGAAATAATTGCATCAGGTTTGGGTTTGGGTAGGGAATTTTGATTCTGTTACCTGCAAATGCCAACACAAGGAGGGAGGTCCAGAGGAAGTCACTCCGGCTGGCCCTGCCTGCCCAAGTGGCTGGGTCAGAGCGCCCCCTCTGGCGTGCAGCTGCTGATGCAGATTTAATAGTACAAATATCTAGTTTTTCATGGAGACAAATTTGCCAACTAATATTAAAAATCTTAAACATTGTCAATGATTTCATATCAAGATTTATTGATAAGAGCATTAATTTCAGCATTATTATAATAGAAAAACTGAAATTACTGCAAAAACTACTTGTTTTTTTGCCAAATGATTGTACATTGGGATGCTTTACATCTATCAGTGATGACATTAGGATGTATTTTATAATAATCATCCTAAAAAATGTAGCATTATGACTTTTTCTCTCTTATATGCTTTATTTTATTTTTAATTGACACATAATAACTATACATGTTTACAGGACACAGTGAGATATTTCAATACATGTATGAACAAATTGGGTCAATTTTCATCACTTTCAACATTTATCATTTCTCTATGGTAAGAAAATTCAAAATCCTCTCTTCTAGCTACTTTGAAATATATAAAACGTGTCATTATCCATGCTCTCCTTGTGAAAAAAGCAGACTTCCAAGCTTGTTTCTCCTTCTAGTGTTTCAGCCACCCTGTATCCTCTCTGCCCTGCCCTTGGCCTTCCCAGCCCCTGCAGACCACTACTGCAGTCTCACCCATGAGAACAACTTCAGATTCCACACGGGTAGACCGAGCAGTACCAATCCCCGGGTGCCTGGCTTGTTCACTTAACACAATGCCACCCATTTGTGTTTCCCCAGTGACTGGTGACAGGAGTTTCTGGCACACACCTGCTGGACAGTCCTGCCACTTCTTGGAGAAATGTCTACTCAAGTCCTTCGCCAATTTTTAAACTTGGGGATTATTTGCTTGTTTATGTGGTTAGCTACTGAGTTGAATGAACCTTTACATATTTTGGAATTGACCTCTTATCAGATATATGGTTTGCAAAGTTGGCTCCCATCCCACAGGTGGGTTGTTACACATAGTGCTCATGGTTAATAATAAGGCATTGTTCACTTAACAGTCTGTTAAGAGGGCAGATCTCATGTTACATGTTCTGTGGAGGTGCTCAATAATAAAAGCAGAAGAACACAGACACACAAGGAAATTATAGAGGTGATGGCTATGTGTATTATCTTGATTGTGGTAACAGAAATGGATGTTTAATACAGCTCAATAAATTGTACATGTTAATTATATTCTTCTTTTGTATATCAAGTATGCCTCAATAAATCCAGGAGGAAAGTGGTCTTTGAAAACATCTATGATGGTATGAAAAGAATGTGCAAAGATGAGCTCCACTTTGGAAATATTTGAACACTGGGTCTGTGCAGTTGCCACAGAGGTGCTCATCAGAGCACACACAGCAGGCTGCAGAGGGGCAGTCAGAGTACTCAGGTGATCAGAGAAGGCTGCAGAGGTGCTCATCAGGGTACTCAGGTGATCACAGCAGGCTGCAGAGGTGCAATCAGAGTACTCAAGTGATCAGACAGGGTTACAGAGGTGCTCATCAGAATACTCAGGTGCTCAGACAGGGTTGCAGAGGTGCAATCAGAGTACTCAAGCTCTCACAGCAGGCTGCAGAGGGGCAATCAGAGTACTCAGGTGCTCATAGCAGGCTGCAGAGGTGCTCCTCAGGATTTTCAGATGATCACAGCAGGCTGCAGAGGTGCAGTCAGAGTACTCAGGTGATTACAGCAGGTGGCAGAGGTGCTCACCAGGGAACTCAGGTGCTCAGAGAGGGCTGTAGAGGGGCAATCAAAGTACTTAGGCACTCACAGCAGGCTGTGGAGGTGCTCATCAGAGTACTCAGAAGCTCAGAGAAGGCTGTGGAGGTGCTCATCAGAGTACTCAGTGGCTCACAGAGGGCTGTGGAGGGCTCATCAGAGTATTCAGGGGCTCAGATAGGGCTGAGAAGGTGCTCATCAGATTACTCAGGTGCTGAAAGAGGGCTGCAGAGGTACAATTAGAGTACTCAGGAGCTCACAGCAGGCTGCAGAGGTGCAATCAGAGTATTCAGGTGCTCAGAGAGGGCTGTGGAGTACTTGGATGCTCAGAGGGCTATGGAGGTGCTCATCAGAGTACTCAGGTGCTCAGAGGGCTGTGGAGGTGCTCATCAGAGTACTCAGGCGCTCTCAGAGGGCTGTGGATGTACTTGGAGATGGGGTGGTTGCTGGAAGGTCTAACAGGCAGGTGAGGAACGTGTGAGGAGATGGACATGCCAATCACTCTGATTAAATCACTACAGTGATTACAAAGATTGAATTTTCATACTCAAACTCATAAAAGGATACAAATATTATGTCTCAACAACACATATTGAATTATCATACTCTACCCATAAAATGATACGAATATTATGTCTTGACAACAAAAAATGGCCTAGGAAGTAGTGGTCTGTGGGCTTATTTTGGGGTAGTAGGATTCTGGAGGTTTTCTTTTCTCTTATAGTTTCTAGATTTCCCCACACCAAGCACATAGTAATTTAGTAAGCAAGAAGCATATCTCACTGGACATCTGGCATTGAGACCCAGAGTGACATGGTAGTGCTGTCAGAGCAGATGGAGGTGATTCTGTCTTTCCGGGTAGGTGAGCCCTCAATTGCCAGTGGACAGGAGCCTGGGCAGAGACCAAGCAGAAATGCAGAGGATTGAGGCCTCATGGTTGTCAAAGCGTCCTGCAGGATGGAGGTGGCCATGCCAGGGAGCAGGCGAGGCAGGTGGGAGGCTGACTGTTCAGTCGGTGGTAATGGAGCTGAGTACCGTCCTTCCCCAGCTGGGTTCCAGCTAGTGTGAGATGCTGCATGACTCCCAGGCCTTCTGTGCTGCAGCAGGCCTGTCCTGCTTAGTGGAGCCTTGGGGACTGAGGAGTCATGTGTGAGAAAGAGGGCTGCCTGAGGTCCCCCACTCTAGCAGGCAGCTGGAGCACTGCCCAGCAGGTTTCTGACCCAGCCAACCTGAGGCGTGGTCTCAGTGCTGCTGCTGCTGCTGCTCAAGGACCACCCAGCAGCACACCTGGCCAGGTGCCTTGCGATTGCAGGACCTGCAGGCATCCCCTGGGCACCTGTCACAAAGGCAGGATGCTGACCCATCAGACAGAATCAGAATCTGCACCCTGAAAGGGTCCTTGGATGACTGGCACATGTGAGAAAGTCGGCAGTGGAGCTTGGTGTGCTGGTTTTCAGGTATGACTCAGGTGAACCATGACCTGAGCCCAGGTGTGCAGCACCCCGGCTTCTGCCTAATCTTCTCACATTTGCGATCAACAACAACAACAAAAGGAACAGCGTGAAACTGATAAACGAGATGCAGTCCTTCAGATCCTTGCGTTCTGCTGCTGGCTAACAGTTGAAACTCCTCAGCTCTAGTCTCTCCCTGGGGGAAAGAGTTGAAGTGGACCAGCTGCAGCTTCTGAATCCCGCAAATGGATTTCGCCTTGGCTCAATCCTGCAGGAGTTGCTACCTGCGGAGCACCTCCCAGGCTGGAGGCTGCTAGAGGGGCTTCTCTCCCCTGAGAGCAAAGGCTCAGTCAGCTGTTGGCTTATCTCCTGCCCTTGATGGTGGTGCCTTGGCGTTATCATCAGGACCAGCTTGCACTGTGGCTCCAGTGGGCGGCCCGGCAGGAAGCACAGGCCAGATGGAGGGAGGCCAGTCAGGCTCTGCATCCTTCCTCCTGCCACATCAGCCCTGGAGGTGACAGCTGGAAGGAGAGCTGCTGGTCCTCCACCTACTGCAGAAGGTCTCAGTGTGCCCCATATACACACTCCTTTCTCTTCCCATCTTGTCGTTGGAAGTGTCAGATTTGGAGAAAGGGGCTCCGACATGTGATTTGATTTTCATGGCCAGAGCCACAAAAATAAATTTTATTTTTTCCCTTTGCCTAAGAAGATATTTTCTTTTTATGTGCTGGGAAGGAAAGGCATTTGGGAGTCTTGAGCTCTCAGGCTTTTGAGGAACAGGCAGACACCTACCCTGTCTGGTCTTGAGCCTGGAATTTCTTTGAAGCAAAGAGCCGAGTCTTAGATTCGCTGCTGTGCACCCTGGTTTGCCCATACCTTGTAATTGTGCGTGTGCATGAACTCTCTTGCATGTGCACACGGTTCTTTTCCCCTCCCCTCAGGGCCATCTCTGCTTGCTCACTCCTGCCCGTTCCCCCGGCAGCCAGCACTTGGCAGGAGCTCAAGCGAGTGGTCAGATGCCACGAGGACCTTGCGCGTTTTGCAGGGCGTTGCTCTGGTCAAGATTGCCCCGTGGAGTGAAGCTGGAGCTGAGAAGCAGAGCCCTGTGGGAGGATGGGAAATTGTCTCCTGAGAGAGCTCAGGTGAGTCCTGGCTGGGACGCTGCCCTTCCTGAGGGAAGGAGAGGGAGGAGGAGGCAGGGCAGGTGGGCCAGGCTGTGCCACAGAGGTCTGCTCTGAGGGCAGTGTCCTTGAAGGGCAAATGGCCACTCCAGCTATGGAGCCATGGTAGGGTGCTAGGTGCAGATAGTGCTAGGTGCAGACCATGAAGATAGCGGATGATGGGTTGAATCCGAATTTCAGAATATCAGGCAGGTTTCGCTGTTGTGGTAGTGCACCTCGTGTGATATCCTGGGCATTTTTTTTGTGGGTGGTACTGACATGAGACACAATCCATGTTCATCTGAAATTGAAACTTAACAGTCTGAATCTGTATCTTTTCAGGCAGGTCTAGACCACTGCCACTTGAGTCTCTCCATTCCTTCTTTTTTCCTTACTTGGGGTCTAGGATTGACCTCCAATCCAGCAGCCTCTGGGGTTGGCAAGAAAATGCATGGCCAGGGGCCTGAGAAGGGGGAGGCAGAGCACGCAGGTGCATACTTTCAAGTAGTGGTTCTGCTCGGTGGGTTTTGAGCCCTCTCGCTTCGATGTCTTGAGGTGGTGGAACAGACGTGGACACCAGGCCCAGTCCTCCTTACATGTTTCTGAAAGGATTGGCCTTGTGGCATCCTCTCTGTGGTCCCCTCTCCCCAAGCCCTTCGGGATCCCCCTCTGCACGGTTCCTGTGCTCCAGGCTGCCTGCCTCCCCTAGCTAAGCTCTCGGGCGGCCACACCCTGGCTCTGCTCTCAGATTCTGTACACACTGCTCCTTCTCCTTTGGCTGCGGCTTCCATCACTAGCTTTGCTGCAGCCCCTCCCTTGGTGCCTCCTGCCTGGCGGACAGTCGTCCACAGGCACCTGTCGAGAGCCCTGCCACCTCCCTGGGGGTCAGCACGTGGCAGGGACTTGAACAAAGTGCGCCTAGCTGGTTAAGTAAACATGCCTTTTTGCCCTTTCTGTCATAACATGTTGCCTGCCTCTTGTGCTGTTGTCACCCTGGTCACTGGCTGAGGTTCTGATTTCAAGTGCCTGCCCTGGCTGGCAGGTCTCCTGCTCCAAAGTTAATTCCAGTCAACTTACTTGTCCAGACATCCATTCTGCAGTGCTCTGATCTAATGCTTCGTCTCACTGCCTAAAAACACTTGATCCTTCAGGTCATTTTGTCCACATTGTGGTGTCCTGGTCATCCAGCCAGGCAGAAGAGTGTCCATGCCATCTCTCCTGGCCATGGTAAAGGGCACAGCTGTCTCTTGGTTTTCCACCAGGCCTTTCAGTAACTTCCTCTTTCTTAAAAAGACCAAAGGGCCGTGGTAGAGCAGGATCATCACTATCCAGGGTGATACTGAGCTTGTGTAGGTGGAGGGACAACAGGACCCAGCTCAAAGTTTAACTCAGCATGTGCCCAGGGTGTTGCCCGTGTGGCACAGCAGGCTCGCCCTTGGGACAATGGGAGCAGGGCAGATGGCTGTGAAGCCCAGTGCACAGGTCCTGAGGAAAGCACCGTGCATGCCCACGCTGCTGTAAGTCAGACAATGGAGATCCTGTAGCTGAGAAGTGGAACTGGGAGGAGTGAAGCTTGTCCAGGTCAGCTCTTCTGAGAGGAGTTGAAGCAGTGTGTGATTTAGATGCCATCTGTCATGACCACGGTGGCCACTCTTGTCAGGTCAGGCAGATGCAGAAACAGGAGAATGGGAGGGAGGTGCTTCTGAGGGAGGATGGCAGGAAGGAGTGTTGAGCATCTGCCTGTGGGGGTGCTGTCATGGGAGGCAGGCTTAGCAATGCAGAGACTGTCCAAACACAGGGACAACCTGGGGACCGGGCAAGCGTTTGGAGGGTAGAGCTCTGCAGGAAGTGAAAACTGGTTGTCTGTCCATCGTTGGAGGATATTTGGAAGGGTGGACCCCCATGGGGGAGAAGTTAAAAATGAGGCTCACCAACTGGGGATGAAGGGCCTTCAGAGGCCCTTGGGAAGTGGTGAGATGGTGGACATGTGTGAGCTGGAAAGAGATGCAATGTGGCCCACAGGTTAGGGAGAGTGTCCATCCTCATGATGAGGTGCAGCAACAGGGAGAGGCTGAGGGAAGACACTGACTCCCACTAGACGTTAGATGGCGAAGAGCTGAAACTCACCAGGATCAACGGAAATAAAAAGAATGCAGGGAAAGTAAATGCAGTCCCCAGGGGCTGTCCTGGTGTTCGATGGTCATTCAGATCCCAATCGTGGAGGGGAGGATGTGCTTATGCTCCTCAGCTAAATCAAGGCTGCCCCGGCCTCTCCCAGGCGC
>NW_025999942.1:11870345-11977432 GCF_001458135.2 Marmota marmota marmota | reverse complement strand
GGGGGGGGGGGGTCCTATATGTCTGAAACTGGAGGAGTCGAGGAAGGAGGAGCAGCAGGGCATTCTGGGCGGGCTTCCTGGGATCCCAGCTCCTCCTGCATCCCCCACAGAGTCTCACACAGCTGCTGGATGGAGGAAGCAGGTCACAGGAAACACCCACCCTATCCGTGGAATCTCCTTTTTTCTAATTAGTAGCATACTTCTCTTTATTGGGACCCAATAGCACCCCACCCACTCATCCAACCATAGAACTCAAGACTGCCCACCCCTCTCCAGCCCTTGCTCTGCCACTCCAGTCCAGTGGCATGGACAGCAAATAGAGGCCACATTGCAAGTCCCAGTGGGTGCCCAGCATTGAGTAGGTGGACCAAATCCTCAGTGGCCCCGTAGAGGAGGCATTGCTGCCTCCCTGTCTCACCCGGCTTTGCCGTTGCTGTAAGAGAATCTCTGAGACTGTGTGACTTATAAAGAGTATAGATCTATCTCTTACAGCTCTGGAGGCTGGGCAGTCCAAGGTCAGGGCCTGCCTCTGGCTGTGTCCACTCATGGAGGAAGGTCGAGTGAGCAGGCGGGAGAGAGAAGGAAGAGGCCACTCCTCCTGCTTCAAGAGCCCACTCCCTGGTGACCAGTCCTTGCCCCAGCAGTGCATTGATGTGTTCACAGGGAAGAGGCCTCAGGACCCAGTCACCTCTGGAAGGTGCCCCAGCACTGTTGCACTGGGGACTGAGTTCCCACAGGTGAAGTTTGGGGACACCTTCAGACCATAGAATTCCAATCCTTTTTAACAGACTTTATTTTTAAGAGAAATTTGAGATTCACAGAAAAATTGAGTGGAAGGTGCAGAGACGTCCTGTGAAACTGCTCTCCTGCCCCACCCATGCACAGCCTCCCCCGTCGTCAGCACCCGTCAGAGTGGCACACGTAACAGTGTTGACCAGGGCACCTCATTGTCACTCAAAGTCCACAGTTTTCACTAGGGCCCACGGTCAGTGATGTATGTTCTGTGGGTCTGGGCGAATGCGTACCATGCACACAGCACCCTGCAGGGCACATCACTGTGCTCTACCTCTTCACTCCTCCTCCCTTCCCACCAGAAAACCACTGATCTTTCATTGGCTCCATAGTTTTATCTCTTCCGGAACATTCTGCAGTTGGAATCACACAGTAGATGGCTGGAGGGTGGCTTCCTTCCCCTGGTGATATGTGTCAGAAGAGGGTTTAGTTTCACAGTTCTAAGAAATAGTTTCCGGCCCTTGACACGAGCCATGAGACCTCTCTGATAATCTAGATGGGGAAGGGAATTCATGTGGGACTGTAGGGCTCCTGTCCTGGGAGGGTGGGCTGTGCCTCCCCCACGCCTTCTGGAAGCCGGCCTCTGGTTCCCAAAGGGGAATAATGGGTGCAGTGCAGCCTTAAGCTTGTTGCTCATCTATGGGACAAACGCTAAGCAGAAGGCGGAGGGTCTTCTTTGGCAGACCTCTAACTGGTGCACATGTCAGATCTAGAATGCAGGATTCTCTGCCTCTCGACCCGTCTGTGCAGCGAGTGAGATGTGTATGCACACCTTGCCTAATCAACTAGAAAGAGCAGAGAAGTTTCTTAATCCAGACAAAAATCTGAATTGTAGATTGCTAGGTTATTGTTCTTAATCATCTTGGATATCTTATGATGTCTATGTGAACCAGCTTTTCTTTTTTCCATTTTTTATTAGAGTTTTATAGTTGTACATAGTAAACTGGTTCATCCAGCTGATACATGCATGGAATTCGATTTCAGTTCACGATTCCCCGCTTTCTCTCTTCCTCCTCCCCTCCCCCATTCTCCTTCCTCCAGTAGAGTTCCTTTCGTTCATATATTAATTTACGATTGGCTCTTTATCTATGCATAAAGGTGACGTTCCCTGTCCTATATGCACATATGCACATGACATCATTCTGCACTGCCTCCCCTTACCTATCCCTTCACTCTGCCTCTCCACCATCTAGCTCTTCAAACAGGACAGTCCAGCGTGGGAGGGAAGCGTGAAGAAGAGAGGTCAGATGTGATTAATGCACACTGCATGATGAGTGGGAATATCACGTGAACCCATTAATCTGCACCACCAGTGCCTGTTAGTGGAACAAAGATGAGAGCTGAAAGAAAGTTCCAGTCACAGAAAATCCATCCTGCCTGGGGCGGTTCAGACTCAGCCCAAATTCCTCAGACAACATGGATTAGAACTCGGCTTTTTGAGGGCATGGCTCAGTAGTGGAGTGTGTGCCCAGCATGAGCAAGGTCCTGGGTTCAATCCCCAGCATGGGAAGTAAGGGTTGGATCTCCATAGTTGCTCACAGGGAGGTCCCCCACGCCCTCTCAGGGCTAAAGGAGCCAGAGTCAGTTTCAGGTGGTTCCCAGGGAGTAGGGCTCTTCTCTGCCCCATCTTCTTAATGAAGGAAGGATGATACAGGTGCTTTGCTATACATGCCGTGCTCCACGGGGTTTCTTGCATCATTTGTGATTGGCGCATGCTCTGTGAGTACCTTAGACACCCCTGTGTATCGGCCACTGCCAGCATCTGTGCCTACCAGGCATGGCTTCACTTCACTTCATGTTGTTGATCAGAAACCTTGAATACTGAGTAGTGAATCCATCAATTTTTATCTCATAGTTTCTATTTTTTTTGTCTGTTAAAATACATTTCCTTGAGTGGATTTCTGAACTGAGGCAAGGTTTGCACATAGTGAAATGGCGCGTTCATTGTAACACTTGCTGACTTTTACGAGTGCTCCCACCCACAGTTACAATGTCTATGATTTCTGTCAACCCATGGAGTTCCTGGTGTTCCCCCGGTCAGTCACCTCCAAATGCTGCTGTGGTTTCTGTTGCTGGGTGTGGCTCCTTGTGAGTGGACGCACACGATGTCACCTCTTCTGTGCTTGCTTTCTTTCTCCGACATCGTCAGAGAGACTTGGCCACACCACAGGCACCAACAGCTTACTCCTTTTTTTTTTTTTAATTGAATGTACCAGAGTCTGTTTATGTGCAAGTGTACACGAGCATGTGTGTGCATCCTCCACTGATGGCATTTCGGTTGCTTCAGTTTGGACTGTCATGAAGGGCCTCCATAAACACTCAGTTCCAGTGCTCCTGGGGGTGAGGGCTTCTGCTTCTCTTGGGAACCTCTAGATTATTCTTTTGGGATTTATGATAAAGTCCTGCCCCTCATGTTTGTTTTCTGGTGCGGGGAGGGAACCCAGGGTCTTGCACACAGTAGGCCCTGAGCACTCTACCACTGAGCTGCATCCCAGCTCTGCTCCCTACTGGGTCACAGAGTCATTATTCTGAGTTTTCTCCCACTGACTCTATGCTTTGCCTTCCCCATTAGACCTTGAATCTCCATATCTACTATATGGCATAAAGTGGGGTTTTAGCTTTCTTTTCTCCAAAATGTAAGACAGATTTTGCAAGTTTGTCTTTAGAAGATCCATTCTTTTCCAATTGAATTTAATTCTTTTTGTAGACCATGCACCGAGTGCCTGTACTTGGATCTGTTTCCTTAGGCAGCATTCTCCATGTCTGTGCAATTTCTTTTTGCTGCAGCCTTTCATGAGCAGCACACTGTCTTCTTAGTGTAACTGTTGCATGCTCAGTACCTGCTCCAGTGTCACTGTTAGTCATAGTCACTGAGGGAAATAGGAACCATTTGGAGGGTTCTCCAGTGGGGAGAGCTCTACACAGAACCGTGGGGTGGCTGGGATGAGGGTTTGAGAACTGACTCGGGAAGCTTGGATACCAGGAAGCTTTGTGAGTAGTTTCACATTCAAGCTTCCCCAGTGCCCTCTGCCAGGCTGCAGAATGGACACTAGAACTTGACACAAAGATGGTTCTGTTTGTCAGAGGAGAAGCCAAAGCCTCCTGGTCCTTTGGACAGCACCTGTTTTGCCACCAGAGACCTGGCAGCAGCTATGAGAGTCCCTCACAGCTTGGCGGTCCTTATGCCAGGAGGGCAGGGTGGTATTGACTCTGCCCAACAGTGTCCAGTTCACGTGTGCCTTCTCGCTGCTCCTCAGCATGTCGGTTAAAACTGGACCCATGAGCCCTATCAAAAGTGCCAGTTTGAACTGTGATGGGGCAACACTAAACATTCAGCTGAATTTGGTGGCTAAGTGTGACACCTATGCAGACAGTCTCCTCCAGCCAAGTACTTGCGCCGACCCTCTTGTGTGCTCTCCAAGTTTCAGGTTTCGTTCCTTTCTTGAGTTGTTTTTAGGTTGAGTTCTAGATGCCATACGTGATGGCAGTGAGTCTGAGGTCACTGTTTCTGGCGGCCCTTGTTGGGGTGCTGCTGGATTTTGTGAGACGACTGCCCACCAGCCTCACTGAGTACCTCGTCTCCACTGCTGATGGTCAGCGCCTGGGCTCCTGCCTGGTGATGCACCCTCTGTGCAGATAAGGACCTCCCCCGGCTCTACTGCCCACAGCACTCGGTCCTTTTCTTTTTTAATGTCATTTCGCTTCAGTATTTGTAAGCATGCTTGCCCTGTCCCGACCTTAGTAACTCTCCTGAAGGTGTTTCCACGGAGTTTGCTGTGTACTTGTGGCCCATGGCCTTTATCAAAACAAGAGCATTTCATGTTAGAACAAGCATGATGAGAACATTTGTGGCTAATGGGGGCTAAATCTTATCAAATGGATGTTTTAAACTATGAGACAACTTCACAATTTTTCTGTTAAATTAGTTTTTTTATGTTAATTGATTTTTTTGTTGGTGATGGTGACCTATCCTTGAATTTCTGGTGCAGAGCCCACTTGGTTGTGATGTATATTATTTTTGCATCTTTAGATTTGGCGAACTCTTGCTTTAGCAAGGATTACTGCATCCATTTTCATGAGCAAATTGAGCTGTGATTATTTTTCTTCTCCTTGCCTCCTTTTGGAATGAGATCATACTAATCTCATGAAAGGGTCTGACAGCAGTTGACATTTTCTACTGTCTGAAGTGCAACATTTTCCTCGTGGGCTGGATCCTTGAGAGCTCCTGAGTACACTTATGCACCACCTCCTGCAGTTGGTTTTCTTGGTGTTTGTTCCAAGCCGTGTTTATTATGATAATCTTTCGTGGTTATCCTCAGGCTGCAGCATTTGCTCTGAATTTTCTGCTTATTGAATTCCTTAGGTCCTTTCCCTTTCCCGTGGCTGGTCTTGCCTGGGCTGTAGCACCTTCTTGACAGCCTTCCTGTCTAATAGCTGGCTCTCCACCATGTTTATTTCTACCCACAACTTGCTCCCCATCCCTTTCCAGCTTGTTGAAATGAACTCTCACTTCCTCCTGGTTGGCCCCCAGGTCTTCCTTCTGAGTCATTTAGAAACCCGCCCTCACATTTTGCCTTGGCTTTGGTTCCCGGCACTTTGAGCTCCAGGAAGTCCCTCGAGGTCCTTACCGAGGGGGTGTGCAGCATGTTGCTCATACCCAGACACGCACCTTGAGTTACAGTTTTACTCTTGGTCTTTACTTTCACTTCAAAATAGTTGGAGAAGCGGGCGCCAGTGGCTGATGTGGGAGCTGCCCACTGAGACTTCCTTTATGGCTCTATGAAGTCATAAGTTAGCACGGAAAACTTGAAAAATCAAGAAAAGCATAAAAAAAGCAGAGTGTCTGAAAAAGTTCCCATAATCCCAAAACTTTGGCCAAGATACATTTTAAAGTTTAATATCTATTTTTTTAAATGATAAAGTATTAGCTGATTAATTAATCCAGTCAAACAATTTTTACATTATCTGAGTTCCTCTTAATAAAAATTTACGCTGTGTGTGATGAGAATTCGTATTCATTAGCATATTGATCTGACATTCCAGTTAGGTCTCTCCAGTGCCAAGAACTGTCAGATCCTGCTTTTTGATTTTAAACTACAAATATTCTTTGGTAGGTAAGTCACTGGACCCTAGTAACCATGGGAGAACTAGGTCACTGAGGGTAGGCACCTCCTGCCTCATGGTCTGCCCAGTGGGACAACCATCAGTGCATGGTTGTGAATACCATGCCAGCGCCACATCAGAACACTCCTGCTGGAAGCGAGACCCTGACTTCCTCTGCATGCTGCAAATCCTGCTGTCTGCTCAGGTGCCCTGCACGTCAATTTCCAAAACACTTCTGGAAGGTGCGCCAGTAACAGTCAGGGGTGGCGGGCGTTTCCTCAAGCTGCTCGGCACTGGGTCTCCGTGGTTGGTTTCTGAAATGTGCTCTGTATCAGCGGATGTTGGCCAGTGTTGAAGGACAGAGAACTTTGGCAAAAAAAAAAAAAAAAAGGTTGTGATGGTTGGGAAAGCTGGAGAAGGCAGGGAGGGCTTTGGAGGACAGGGTTGGTCAATGTGGAGGAAAGGTCAACGTAGCCGGAAAGCAGGAACCTGCACAGAGGTGGAGGCGAGGACCAGGGCTGGGGCGTGACCCGGAGGGCCCTGGCCTTCGTACAGGGTGGGTTCTGAGGGAGAGATGCACAGTGCTCACAGTCATGGTCAAATCTGGGTGCAATGACTAATAGAGTAGACTGTAAATCAGGGAGACTTAGGGGAAAAAGCATTCAAAGAAATGCTGCTTGGATGGTGGTAGAGTAGAAAGTTTGAGTAGCCAAGTCACAGGCTTTGGCCCATCACTAACCTTCGCGTTAACCATGCAAGTCACAGGATTTGTCTCACCTCAGCTTCACTCTTCAGATGACTTAGAAGTTCGCTCCCACTCAGGGGCCAGGACCCATGGGCCTTGCCCTGCAGGGCTGAGGACCAGCTGCTGGCTCTGTCTGGGCTATGGGAGAAGCCGCACCTTCCCTATGCTAGGGTCTCCATACCTTGCCAGGTGATTCACCTGAGCCCTGTGGAGACTTGGGAAATTTGCTGGCCTGGTCATGATAAACCCCAACCCTGGAGCCTATCTAAAATGTCGGACTATGGACATTGTCCCATTTGAGCTACGGCTTCGGTTCATTTCTGAACCATGTTCTGCTTTTGTGACTCCCTGTCAATGCAGAGAGAGAGAGAGGTGTTTGGCCAAAGGAGAAGATTTCCACAGTTAAGTAAGTTGGAGAAGGGAGTAAAGCATCTGGAGAGGGTAATGGTCTTCTTTTTCCTCCTATGTGTCTCCATCCAGCTGCCTGGGAAAGAATCCAAAGAAGAACAGGAAGGAAAACCGAGGAGTGAAAAGGAAACGGTGAGCAGAACTGTCAGGCATTTTTCCTGGGTTCACTCCCAGAGTCTCTGTCCACGGGACCCCTCAGAGCCACGGAGCTGCCGAGCCTTGAGATCACCTCTGCCCTGGGAGCAGGTTAGGTGACGCCTGTCAGCCAGAGAGGTGGAGCTAGTGCAAGTCTTGCTTCTTACTGGCTATTCGAGGAAAGAGAGGAGTCCCGGCCACGTGATGCATGCCTGTAGTCCCAGGGACCAGGAAGCTGAGGCAGGACGGTCAAAAGTTCCAGGCCAGCCTGGGCAACTTAGTGAGGTCCTGTCTCACAATAAAGTATAAAAAGGGATGTGGTTCAGAGGTAGAGTGTGCCTGGGTTCAGTCCCCAGCAACACACACACACACACACGCAGGGTTGTTAGCTGGAGTAAAGGGTGCTTATTCCCCGTTGACTGTTTGCACTGGGCTTCTTTCAGCCTATTTCTCATGGAGTAGCCAGGAGAACCTTTGGAAAATATGTCTAGTAACACCCTTTCCTTGCTTAAGACCATTGGCTTCCATTGCATCCAGAGTGAAGCCCACACTCCTCACCAGGACCCCCAGCTGCGTAGGACTGGCTCCTGTCCACCTCTCTAGACTCATTCCTCAGCCTCCGCCCTGTCCACAGCCTTCGGGACTTCTGCCTCCATTTTGTGTTCTTCAGCCATCCGGCCGAGCCTCCCCTCAGGCACTGGTGCCCTGCCGCAGTCTGGCTGGGCACAATTCAGGAGCCACTTGTCAAAAGAAACTAACTTTATTTTTAGAACCACACACGCCAAACAAAACAGCTCCTCAGGAAAATCCCTCAGAGCCCAACTGCCACCACCGGCTTCCCACAAGCCTCTCAACCTCCCCCCTGTCCATTTTTTGGCAACGGAGCCCGATGCCTTTCTCCATGATATCGTGGATAAACACCTGGTCCTTGATCATTTTTTGATAATGGAGTACCCTCTACGGTGGTTTGAGAACGGCATTCATTAGCCCAATGTCTCCCTCTACGGCATCGTGGGCAAATACCTGGTATTCTACNTGTTTTACTGCAGCTGCCACATGCCCCATCATTTCTCTTTAAAGCTACTCCTCCTGCTCGGGGGAGGGTGGGGGGGCTGATGGATAGGAGCGCCTCCTGGAGGTGCTCAATCTCATGCCTCCTCTGAAGGACCTTGCCGGCTGGGGTGCGTGGGGGAGTGGCTGTGCCTCTGCACCCACAGCTTCTGGCACTTCCACAGCCCATTTCCCTCTCCTGGCCCAGGTCTCAGTTGGAACTCTGGACTTACTTTGCTTCTTGTGCTTCATCTCCCTTTGCAGACCACTTGCTTTTACAGGCACCAGCCCTATGTGTCCCACTGCCTGGATGTACCAGTTGTCCCATCCTCAGTGGAAAAAGGAAGACAAGAGTGCACAAACAGCTCGCTGGCCTGCGATATCTGGCCCTGGCTCCCGGGCTCAGAAACACCTGATGGACTTGATGACCACAGGCTTCTGTATCTCTGCCGTCAGCTTCCTTCCTCATCATATCATCCTGGGTCTTGGTCTGTCTCTCTGGGGCAGATACTTCCTCCTCCTCATGAGGGCGGGGCAGGCTGCTTGCTGGAGGGCAGCTGAGGTTGGCAGCTTGGGCCCTCTCACCGCCTCTCACTGTGACTTTCTCTGCACAGGGTTCCATTGGTATGTGAATCCGCAGAAACAGCAGGGTGGTGGAGCCTGTCCTGTGACACATGCAAGCCTCTGGTCTCAGGCAGCAGTAATGCCGTCTGTGCAGAGTCTGAACCAGGGTTTCTCCTTCAGCCATTTAATTTAGGCATCAATAAGGAATTTAAAGAAGACTTTTGTTTCATAATCAATAGAGCCAGACCTGACTCTGAGACATGGTCATGCACAAAGGCCAGCTCCCAAACACACCTGCAGTCAGTCAGTCAGTACCTGAGGCCACCTTCTGCCAGCCCTGCAGTCAGTCAGGGCTGGAGTCAGGTGTGCAGTAGATTTTATCTTCTCCTTTTTCTTGCTAAATAAGTGAAGCCTTCACCTCAGCTGATGCAGCATTCTTGATTACAATCAGAGGATACCTAAATAAGACATGGCAGGCCTCTTTAGCCTTCCTCACACTGTTGAGGTCAGGAGCCAGAGTCCAGGAATTCTGCTTGCGCTGTGCTGAGGCAGACCGGGAGCCCTGTTACTCTCTCTATCCATCTGCTATCCACCTGCTGGGCCAGAGACAGTATTCTTCCTGGTTAAATTTGCAAATTCGTGCTCCTGAGAGGAGTGTAAGCTATCTACGTCTTTCTGTGTAAATTTTGGCTATTATTTTTTACCAGAATATCATTAAATTAATTCATAACTTCAGTCATACTTCCAATAAGGACTGTATGAGATCTTTCAATGCCTTTGACTTTAATTTTCATTTGTGGAGCTATAATTCGATAATATTCACCTTTTATGTATATAGTTTAATAAGTTCAGAAAAACATACACAGTCCTATCACCACCACAATTGAGATACAGTTACCTCCCTTTCTTCTCCCCTCCCACTTGCCCTCGGTCACCACTTTAGTAATTTCTGTTTCGCTCTTTGCAGGAAGTCATACATCACTGTTTTATCTTTACTGGAGTCTTTTATTTTTTCCCTAAATTGTTGCTATTCTAATTATTTTGAACCCCCAATTTTCTGTTTCTTTTCAGTCTTTCCTGTTAAGGAATGGAAAGATGAAAGAATATAAACTTAAATAATATTCTGTCTGTGCCACAAGGTCTCATTCATGTGTAAAAAGGTGGTCTCAAGAGGTGGAGCAGAGTGAGGCTAGTGAGGCTGGGCGGGGAGTGGCTGGAAGCAGGTGGCAGGACCTGGGATTGCAGTGAGGCAGGAGGGAGACCAACAGTGCCCAGAGAGAGGAGCAGGGGCAGGAGGGACATGGCGTCCGGGTCTGAAGGCTGGACGCGTGGGCAGTGGCTGCCAGATCAGGGAGTTTCCCTTTTGAGTGAAGGAGACGTGCGGGAACCACTGTGGGTTGGCCGCACTACTCTGAGTACACTAGAAGCCATCAGTCTGTGCTTGGAACAGGCGAGTGGTGATGTCTCAGTGAGGCCACTTCTAGGGCACACCAGCCTCCTCTCGTCTCAGGAGTTTGCAGGCTGTGTTCCCAGCGTTCAGTGTTGGGCTACATTGCCTTTCACTTCTTCTTGGATATGAGGAGCTCTGGATCCCAAACACCACTCTTACCGTCTCCAACACACCTTTCTTCTTTGCGCCCGGCCCGTGTGGCCTGTGCTTCTGCTGCTGCATGGGTTTTCTTAGTCCTCCTGGCCACTTGTGTCAGCTGGGAGTCGAGTCACCTACACTCTCTAGGTCCTCGTGTAACGTGGTCCTGCACTACCACCGGAAGTCGGGGCCGTGAGAAGCACAGCTCAGACCCAGGCCTGTCCTTTCCCGGGTGTCTATCAGGAGCTCATGTGGCAAAAAATGTGCTGGCTGGTGGCGGGTCTGCTGGCCTCAGGGATTTTGAAAATATATTCTGCACCTTTTGTTTCAGATAATAATTTTGAAGTGTACCTGCTACAGAGGCTTAGCTCATTACGTATTTCAAACACTCCCTGCCCTCGTCCTCCCTACTCCTCGTTACTGACTGACACAAATGATGCACTGTCTTTTCATTTCAGTTAGTTTCATGGTTTCTTTTGCTCTGCTTCACATGGAGTCCAGGCACCTTGGTGTGAAGGGTTCAGAGCAGCCGCAGGAGCCTGTGGCTTTCCATCTGGCCTGTCTGGATCCTTATTTGAGATGACCAAGGTGGTCTGCGGAGTCGTCCTCCGGAGGACTGTTGGTAGGGTGCAGGGAGGTGGTGGAGGAGGAAATGGCTGGCCACTGCCTTCAGCTAGTTCCTCTGGGTATCTCTGCCCCAGTGTCACAGATCAGTCTGAGTTGGTTCACTGGGGCTGTCACAGAAAGTGCCACAGACCAGGTGGCACAGGCCACAGAAAAGTGGGGTGGCATAAACAACCTCCCCATAGTCCTGGAGGCCTGAAGACTGAGATCAAGGTGTCATTAAGGCTAAATCACAGCTCACTGTCCTTGGCTTTTGGGTGGTTGCCATCTGTGTCATCTTCCTGTGTCCCAGGGTCTGCTTCTAATAGGGATACCAGGCAAATTGGAAGAGAGACCCTTCACAGGATCCTGTTTGCGCAGAATTTTTACTCTGCAAAGGCCCACAGCGTTCTGAGGCCTGTGGACAAAGGGTTCAGCCCTCATATGAAACTTGAGGGGAACGCAATTTAGTTCAAAGCACAAGCCAAGAAAATCCAAGCACATTCCTGGGAATTTGGAATTACTGCCACTGTCTGGAACTGACCCCTAGACAGGGATTGCCCTACTGGATTTAAGTGAGAGTGGAAGCCAACGCTAGGTGCCGACCATGCTCACCTGCATTTGGGTGGGTTTGGGATTTGCGGCCAGACCCTCAGAACTTGGAGAGCAGCAAACTGAGCTCTACCATTCCCAGCTTCTTTGCCACCTTTCCCAGAGGTTTGCATGTTGCAGACTTCAAATGTGGCTGCACAGTCATGTTCATTTCCTTTTTCTTAAAAAAACTCACAGGTTATATATTCTCAGAGGAATAACATGTTTGACAGTACACTTTTTCTTTTCTTTCTTGGTACCGGGGATTGAACTCAGGGGCACTTGACCACTAGCCCCATCCCCAGCCCTATTTTGTATTTTATTTAGAGACAACTCACTGAGTTGCTTAGTGACTCACCATTGCTGAAGCTGGCTTTGAACTTGCGATCCTCCTGCCTCAGCCTCCCGAGCTGCTGGGATTGCAGGTGTGCGCCACTGCACCCGGCAATACACTTTCTTTTTTGGTGATTCTCGGATCATATTTTTATATTCACAGCTGTGTGAGTATCACGCCATTCTCCAACTCCAGGCTCGAGTGTGTGTGTATGTGTGTGTGTGTGTGTGTGTGTGTGTGTGTGTCTGAGGGTGTGGAGGGGCGTGCGCTGGGATCGGCTTCCTTTGGCCGGCTGCTCTGGAGCACTTCTTCCTTTGCCCCCCCATCTCTGCACCTCTCTTCTGTGAGCACTGGCTGCTTCTGAGGTGCAGATCAGCACAGGTGGTGCCTCGGCTGCCTCCATACTTCCCTTTAGATTTAGGGGGCTGGGTGGAAAGGGAATAAAGGTGATGTGTTGGCAGCCCATCGTCCCTAGGCCTTCTCTCGGTGTCCCCCGTGAGGACAACCTCCACTTCTCTCACTGCCGGCCCACACTTTCTAATGTGTGCCACTGTAAGTCTGTGAGAACTTGTGGGCCCTCTCAGCACCTGTAGGATTTGCAGCCCCATCATGAAGAGCAGAGAGGTAAATGGCCAGTCTCCCTGGAGTTGTCCTCATTGCCCCTGCTTATGTGTGTTCTCCCTGTGTGTGGCAATGTGTGGTGTGGTGATGGTAAGTCCTGGGACTCCCAGCTGGGGCACTCTCTGGCTCCTGCCCTTTCCCGGAATCCCCCACTTTTCCGAGGGCTGGGGAGACAGGCTCCTAACTGCACTGCCCCCGTGAAGGGCGTTGGAGGATCAGAGGAGACCCGGGAGCTCCTCACTATCTCTTTCCTTGCAGGCAGGAAGTGGCCATGGTTGAAGGAGAGACTCAAGGTCAAGATAAGAATGGTAAGTCATTGCTTTCTAAGGTCTTTGATAGCAGGGAGGTAAACCTAAACATCCAGGGTATGGATGGTCCCTTGGTGTTAGAGGCAGCTGTTCAAAGTCTTGCCTTTTCAAAACCAGATCTCACTATTCTTCAAATCACAGTAATATTTGTACTTGATTTACTTTGAGCAACACTTCATAAACTTACTTGGGAGGTGATTAGCCAAAAACCTATGGATTTTAATGTATATGTTATCGTTTTAAAATAGTGCCAGCTTGAATAATGTTTATATATTTGTTTTTAAATAGTGTCAACTGGTGATGAGAAGTATATTTTTCTTTTTTCTTTACTCCACCTGCCACACCGTTGAGGGTAGTAATTATGTAATTATTCAAAACAAGCAATTAAGAATAACAGCATTCAGTCCCTGAGGACAGCTATGTCGTAAAGAAAACTCTAGTTTTCTTCTATTCACTCATTTTTTTTTGAGGTATAACTGGCAAATAAAAATTGTGGGTGATGGTTTGATGTACGTGCACATTGTGATGACGCCACGTCAAGCCAGCGGGGAGGAGAAGGAACACGCCAGCCTGGTCTCCCGCAGTGTCAGCCACAAGCACTGCTGGGGCCCAGAGCTCACTCACTTGCAGCTGGAGCCTGCACTGGGGACAAGCTCTCCCCTCCTCACCTGCAGGACTCCTCCTGCGTCTTGCCTCTGGCCAAGGGGAGCTTTGCTCTTCCCACTCCCTACGCCTGGGGCACTGGGCCACCAGATACCATTGCCAACCCAAGCAGGAGTCCCCATGGTCATCGCATGGGAAGTGTCACCTGACAGTGATTTCAAGTGCAAGTGCGAGTGTGGTCGTAAGGACCATGGTGCAAAAGCCATTTGTACCCATGTTTCATGTCACACCTCTGCCCAGTCCAGCTGCTGACCTCAGTCTGGATCCTGATTGCCCTGTCTCTTGCCCCTCTGCTGTGGCTCAACACCTCTCTCCTGAAGCTGCTTCCCTCTGAGGTCACACTACCTTGGGACCCTCCCCCACTGCACTGTCTTGGGTCCAATCTGAAATTGTGGTGTTCCTTAGTGGTCCATCTTTCAGTTATTTTATTCACCCCCCCCTGCACACACCCCAGTGTGTGGTCCTGGGAATTGAACCCGGGGCCTCACACACTAGGCAAAGCATCTACTGCTAAAATACACCTTGGCACCAAGTTCACACATTTTATTTTAAATATTTATTTTTTAGTTGTAGTTGGACACAATACCTTTATTTTATTTATTTATTTTTATGTGGTGCTGAGAATTGAACCCAGGGGCTCACACATGCTAGGCGAGTGCCCTACCGCTGAGCCACAGCCCAGCCCCCAAGTCCACACATTGTATTGATATTTTTAATGGAACCACATTTTGCATTTTACTAAGGTAGTACCTCTCACTCTGGACCTAACTTCAGCTGGTGCATGGCTTACTAAAGGGCTCACCAGATAGTGCACTGCTTTTGTAAAGAGAGCAGACAGGCTTGATTTGATGTGTCCATCCTGAAGTAATTCAGGGGACGAAGCCCGAAGAACCTTCCAGGAGGGCAGGTCCTTGTTCTCCTTGGGCATCAGGGCTTGAAGTCAGCTAAGGAGCCTGATTCCTCTCTTCCTGGATCTGTCGCTTCTGTCCGCAGGGCTGTGGACCATCAGGGCGTGGAGATGGAAAGGGCAGCCTTCCTGGAAGTCAGATTTTGACCAAAAGATGGAAACTGATGGAGCCTGTGGTGCACACCAGGGAAGCGGGGCTGGCTCCCTGCATTTGAGAGCAAGTGCATATTAGACGTTTGCATATCTTGCTGGGTCCAGGAAAGAGGCTTCATCTACACTGAGGTTTCCATCTAGTGTTTGTGAAAACTTAGACCCAACCATCTTTGCACAGGTCAACACAAGGGAAGTTAACAGGGGAGGCAACTGAAGTCATTAATCTCACATCTTTGTATAGTCACCTTCCTGATTACTGCAGGGAGGTCATCCTGCTGCAGGAGAGGCAGGGTGATGCTGCTCCCAACTGGTCACTGGTGGCTATCTTCCCTGTGATGTCCAGTCCTGGAGAAATTCACAGGGTATGTTGTTGGGCCTTTTCAACCCATATGAAACAGATCCAGGAACAACTGTATTTGTCCCACTACCCTAAGGAAGGGTTAAGGTGCAAAGCAGACCTTCAAAGCAGTTTCCTTGGCCCTTCACTCAGGCCTTGAGTCACAAATTGAAAGCCATGATAATACCATGTCCTATGTTTCCATGCTCTGGAAGAACATGGATCACAAATAGGCCATACTCTCCACTCTTTCTATAATGCCCCATGGGAACAATCGTTTAGGCTGTGAGCTCTCCGATTCAGGTAGGCCTGCTGCCCCCAAGCACTCTGAACTGTAAGCTGCTTATGTCCCATTTTTAAATGTTAAGGGTATCTGCTGAACCTCTAACCCAAACCAGGTGATAGAACTCAGCCCAGACTCTCAAATCTTTGGGAGTTTCTTCCTTTAAAGCATCCTTCACACCAGCTTCTGCAGCTTGGCTGCATTTGTGTTGAACTGCAGAAAAGATCTTTCAAGGCATACTTGGATAATTGGATTTATTTAAATCAAGTTCAGTTTGCATTTCAAGAAGCAATACAATACTTATTAGTGTGTATTCCCTGGACTTGGAGAGAGGAAGACCTTCTTTGCCATTTCAGCAACTACATTCATATGTTCACTTTGAAATGCTCACTCTCCTGCATACTCTCTATATCCAGGTTCTGGTTGGCAGCACCTGTGACTATGGGCCCTGAAACGGTGGGAGGACAGGGAAGGAAAGATGGCAAAGTGAGGCAGCAGGGTGAAACTGGCCCAACCCTTGACGTCTTGTGTTGCTGGCCTTCAGAGTTGGAGAGGCCACAACCCAGGGATAGGGAAGCTCTGGATGCATCTCCTAGGGAACCCTTAGGCGGTGGGGCAACCCAGTCAGCCTGTTTTCTGGGCAAGTGGGATGTCGGGGGCCAGATCCCTCCCTCCACTCCTGAGGCTTCTCTGTCTCTCCCGGGTCTGGGGATGAAACCCAGGGCCAGATGTATGCTAGGCAAGTGCCCCCACCACTAAGCTACACCTGCAGCCCTCCTGGGTTTTTATGTGGGCTCTTAGGCTGGATCTAGGAATCAAATTAATATGAAGTCGACACAAGAGACTAGCATAGAAGTTTCACAAATTTTACACGTAGAGACCTTCACCAAAAAGTGGAGTTGAAGAATAACCAAAGCAAGATGGTTTTGTGCTTTTTAGACAAATAGCAATGCATTTGTGGAGGAGCAACAAGACAGATGGAGCTCTGGACTGTGGTAGCACATTCTAGGGATGTTACCTGGATGCATGGATGGAGGGTGAATGGAACAGGGCCTCTGTGAGCATGTTATTCACCTTCAGTGTGGCCCCATTACCAGGCTCTGGTCATTTTGGCTCTTGTCCCACCTTAGCACAAGGATGATACCCTCTTCAAAAGAATCTGTCAGGCTTGCTGCAGAGGGAAAGTCAGGCCAAACAGCCCTTTCCACAGGTATCACTCCTCGTGAATTTAGCTTAAAATAACCAATTTATCATTTTTGCATATTTTGAGATGGTGCATCCTTAACTCCTTCAAGACCAACTTTGTGGCCTTTGAATATGAAAGTTATACAATTGTTCCTCAATATTGTAAGAATTTCAGCACCAACAGCAACACTTCACCCAATAGTATGATTTCTTCATGCTGTTCAGACTTGTCTCTAGAACTGCACATAGGCTACGTAAATTCCTCAGCCTATGATCATAAAACAGGAGGGAACTGAAACACACTTATCTAGCTAAACAATCACATATGGCTACATTGATAAGGGTACATGATTAAATGAACGTATGTAGGTAACGTTCAAATTGATTTGAAATCAATGCATTGGACATGACTTTTTATTTGTGAAGAACAGTTAGCTATTAGAAATTCTTAGCTTATCAGTATGGAGAATCCTTGGAAAACTGGGAATGGAGCCACCATTTGACCCAGCTATCCCACTCCTCAATCTATACCCAAAGGACTTAAAAATAGCATACTATAGGGACACAGACACATCAATGTTTATAGCAGCACAATTCACAATAGCTAAACTGTGGAACCAACCTAGACGCCCTTCACTAGATGAATGGACAAAGAAAATGTGGTATAGATACACAATGGAATATTACTCAGCTTTAAAAGATAATAAAATCATGGCATTTGCAGGTAAATGGCATTTGCAACTAAGAGAAATTAGTCAATCCCCAAAAAACAAATGCTGAATGATTTCTCTGATTTAAGGATGCTGATTCATAATATGCTGCAAAGGGTGGGGGATGGGAGAATTAAATGAACTCTAGATAGGGCAAAGGGGAAAAGGGGAGGGGAGGGGATATAGGGGTAGGAAAGACGGTGGAATGCGATGATCATCATTACCCTAAGTACATGTAAGAAGACACAAAGGACGTGACTCTACTTTATGTACAACCAGATATATGAAAACTTGTACTGTATATGTATAATATGAATTATAATGCATTCTGTTGTCATATATAAAAAATTAAAACAAAAAAATTTAAAAAGAAATTCTTAGCTTATTTTGTTCAACAGAGTCTATTCAATTTGCTTTGTATGCCCAGTAATTGGTAAGATTAGCTGTCAAGTGTATTAGATCATAGGTTTCAGAATCAGTCACTTTTATTCTTATGAATTGGGATGGTTGCTTTATTCAGTATTTGCTGAATTCCCTAGTTGGAGCTTGTTTATTTAAAAAAAATGGGTAGTAGTGGATGCCAAGTTACTACAAGTTGAATTCAATTTCCTTGTATACAAATTACTTCAGGTTCACAGACAGAATCAACCTGAAGGGTATATTTGTATTTAATTTGGAATAGTTACTCTTGCTATTGTGTATCTATCTATCTCTTACATGACTTTTCCTCTTTAAGAATCATGCTTGTCCTGTGGTACTCTTTATAGAGTTTATGTCTTACATTGACAGCCTCATGGCTTCTTCTTTATGCTCTGTACTTCATTGCCTTGGTGTTTGTGGACTTTATATTACCAGTGTCCATCTTGGTCAGCAGACTTGGTGTGTGCCAGTTGCATAGAATGCAGGATGGCCTGCCTCTCAATCTTGCCGTTTAGGGGAAGCCTGGGCTTGCAGGGGAGTCAGAAGTGTGGGCACCAGGCTCTGCAGTTTCTCCACCAGCTCTCCCTTCACTTCTGCTACTGTGGTGGTGGCCCAAAAGTCTCACATTCTTTTCCTTTTGTTTTTTTTATCCTCTAGGTAAAGAATTTCTATCCACTTCTAATCAGGTAATTAAAAATCATCAGGATGAACCCCAAATTAAGTTTCATTTCATTTTTCTGATAAATGTTAAAATACTGATGATCTTATTCAAGTACTTGCAATTTCTGAGTGGACTTAGATAAATCTTTTCAATTTTAAATCATTTAATTGGTAATTTTAATGGACAAATGGAAGGAAATAAAAACTTAAAAATTTTAACTGATTTAGAAGATTAGAAAGTTATTGTTATAGTCCAATATTCTCTGAGACTTAATGTTTTAATTTTCAAAGCTCTTAAAACAGGTGGAATCAGAGAGATTTGCACTTACGATCTGGACACCATAGACCGTTTTCCGTGTAGTGTCCACATCTCTGCCTATCTCTGTACCCAGGAATTAGCATTCATGCTTGTGAACATGATAGAAACCAATAATGTGGACAAAGTTTTTCCTTTTAAAACTACATCAGAAGCATCTCATTGGTTTGATTTGTATATATTAACGTCTGATTTTTTTTCTTTTCTTTACTATCCATGCAATTGAAAATATGTTGAAATTCTAATTTTATAATTAGAATTTTCTCTTATAAAAAAACCTCGGGTTAATGATCTGCTCATGGCATCTCAATGTGTGACCGCGAGGGTAATGTCCTTCCCTCCTCCATCACTGGAGAGGGACAGGCGCAGACCCAGCAGTGCCTTGGGGCACGGTGCCTGCTAGGGCAGGTCCCCGATGCCCCTGGAAGCGGGCCTGGGGGTCCCGGGGTGAGAACCCTGGGGCGACTGTGCGTGCGTGACCCAAGCCTGTGGTTTCCCGGTGCAGGAACCCGGCTCAGAGGAGGTGTGCTACACCGTCATCAGCCATCCGCCCCTGCGCCGGCCCTCGCTGAGCTCCAACGACGACGGCTACGAGAACATCGACCGCGCCTCGCGGCGCCCGGGGCGGTCCAGGGGCTCCCAAGAAACGGAGTACGCGCTGCTGAGGACCTCCACTGCCAGCCCCATGGCCAGCACCCTGGAGCACGACTACGAGCTCGTGCTTCCGTGCTAGAGCCCGCTGCCGCCCCCAGCGAGGCCCGCGGGGCCAGGTCCGCTGCGGGTCTCTGCGCTGCCCGGGCGGCTTGTGGGCGGCGCCCCTGTGACTTGGGTGGGGTCACCTGGTCGCAGCGGCGCGGAGCTTGCACACTCTGCCTGTCAAGCCGGAGGTCGCCGAGGGTGGTACCTCCAGCACTGCGGTGCGCCGCGCAGGCCCTCGCAGCTCAGGTCCTGTCATTTCTCCAGTTGCTGGCGCGGCACCTCCACTTGTACCTGCTCATTTGGACCTGTCGTCTGCTTAATAAACCCTCAGACCCTAGACCGAGGGCGGACTCTGCCGACCTGACACTGACTGACCCTGCTTTTGTCTTCTCCGGTCTTTCTCAGAGGAGGGACGCAAGTGTCCCAGAAAGAAAGGACAAAGGATTCGGACGTGGTTGCTCGTCAGTCCAACCGTAAAGATGAGGATTCTTTTCAAAGATTAGTAAAAAATGAAAACAAACAAAAACTTCACCGAAAGTCCCTGTGCTTATTTATGGCTTTGCTTGCAGCTTACTGCGACACAAGGCTGGTTTTAACGCCTGCATTCCCGGTGAACCTCAGGAGTGAGCCTCTGATGACCGCCCTTCCTGAGAAGCTGCAGGCCAGAGCCCACAGTGTCTCCCATAGCCACAGGGTCCCCCCCTCCCACCCCATGAGCACTCACGCAGGACTCCAACCAAGCTCTGCCTGTCCTACTTGTTGCATGCAGATTTTGACTAGTTTTGTGCTTCTTGGTGGTGATGTCGTTGTCTGAAAGAACTTAATGGAAATCGAGTAACTCCAGCACCGCCATCCTGTTGGTCTAGTAAAAATCAGACCACTTTATGCAAACTGACAAAGTTATTTACTCCCTGTATGTCTCTGTCCTTATTCCTAGTGTATAATAAGCCTGGCGTTGAAGGTGAGATTGAGGGGCTGTGGTAGGGCTTGGTGGGCAGCTGGGGACTGGAAGGAGGGTGACCTCAGAGTTGGGGACAGGGAAGCCCAGGAAGTCGTGTGCTAAGTCCTTGGTCATGCTAAGTCTTACCTGTTCATCTGTTAGTGGACCTTTTGACAAGCAGGGTTTATAATTTTGATGAGGTTAGAATTATGAATCATTTTAATATTTTGCTTTCTGTGTCCTAACTGACCATTTTAGGCTCCCAAGTTATGAGCATGTTCTCCTGTGATCTTGTGTTAGGCTTTGTGGTTTGAGCTTTTCCAATTAGAATTCTGATGAATCTCAGATCAATTCTGTTCACAGTGTAGTGTCATGAAATTATATTCTCAAATTACATTGAAATGTAACCATCTGTTTTAATATTCTCTTCTTTGCATTAGATCCACTGTAGACTGTTAAACAGATGATTGCTTACTGTTTGTGGTTATATTGTCACCAAAAAATGTTCCTGCAGAGGAGACCTCAGCTCAGGACCAGGGAGGCTCTCCGTCCATCTGATTCAGAAGGATTTCAGCACGTGTTAGTCAGAGACAGACTTATTTGGGAAAGTGGATACACATTCAAGGGGGAAATTTGGCCCATCTGGAGAGTGGGTCCCAGGATTCTTCTTCAAAGGAACCTGGATAAGTTGTGTGGGAAGGACATCAGTCTGGTGACCACAGATGGTTTATGATGGTCTGGTGTTCTCAGGATCCTCAGACTGATGTGTTCTCTATTACTGTTTGGTAGATAATGCTGGAAAATCCCCTAACTTATAGTTTTATAATTTTCTTAAAATACATTGTTAAGGGGCAGACAGATGTGACTGGCGGAAACATGAGGTTAAGGGAATAATTCTACAAAATGGGCCTACTGTGCTGACCCCTGAATACTTTTACTTTCAAAAAACAATTTCCCTGCAGTTCTGTCTGGCCTAAGTGGACAGGATATGTCACATTCCTGTTATCTGCAGGGGAAATGCAGGCCTTGAAATGCTGATAAGAACAACACAGTCACCCTGAAGGGGGAGACTTTTGTGACCCTTACACAGAACCAGTCAGCATGGGCCAAAGTGACCTAGAGTAGTCATGGCAGTGGGGACTTGAAAGTCTGATGTCATCCTGCTGTCAGTCAAAAGTCGGGAGTTTTCTGGATTCTCTGGAAAGTTCCCTGGGAATCCTCCAACAAAACTGGAGGGAAGCAGAGGCACACTGTCCCTCTTCTGTCTGAGAGGACCCTCTCTCTCTCCCCCCTGACAGTTCCTTTTCCCATCCCTTGTAATGAACTCATGCCTGCTACTCTGAGTGCCGGGTCTGAGATTGACTTAATCACAAGAGTCGAGGTTTGAAGGGAATCTTTACGCTGCCTGGGTTTCCCAGAAGCTTCACCCTGTAGCTGATTGAGTTACTGGCCACTTGGGTTCAACTCCATCTCAGGACTCCTCTCCTCCCAGAAGGTCAGCGGTGGGGTGGGGCTGGAGTCCTTTCATCCCAGAACTTCTAGGGGACCCTGCCATCCTCTAGCTGGCCCTAAAGCAGGTGGGCCAGAGGGGCATTCTTAGGGGTAACCCAAAGCAGTTCTCCTAGGAAATTCTGTGGTTTTAAAAGCAGCCTGTGCTTGGAATTTGGGGAAAATTTATATACTTTTTATTTTACAAAATATAAATATTTCCATTAAATGTATTTGTGACAAGTAAGCATTGCAGCCAGCCAAAATACTCTTCCTTCCCATTTTTTTGTCAATTGTGTTAACTCTAAATTTCCACAAGAAAGATTACAACTTTTTTCATATTTGCATATTCTGCTCCAAGAAACTCAAGATTGATTTGTAGAACTAGTGCCAAGCTCAGGCTGCACCTCTCCTTGATCAGGACTTTCTTGCTGGCCAAATTGTACTCAGCCCCTTTGAACTCTTTCCCAAAGGGACTGACACTCAGCTTCCATTACAGTCTCTGTGTTGTCCAAGTTTAGCAAGTAACCTGCTGTAGGTGACCAGGGACACCCTCAGGGCAAGGCACTGTTTGCATCAGGTTCATCATCCTCTACCCCTGGGGGAGGCCTGGCCGCTGCCCCAGCCTGCCTTCAGCAAGAATCCTGTGGAACTGACTTAGTCGGTGTATCTTGGTGTTTCTTCCTAGAAACGCTCCACACTGACCATCCTGCTCCTCTTCTCTAAATTCTCCAGTCCGATTTATATCTGGATTTGAGCCCAGTCTCTCTCCCCTGCTGCAAAACCCCATTACAACAGACAGATTCACATGAGGGAAACAAATGGAGTTCATTACACTGAGTTTTACAATCCACGGAAGAGATCAGGGGATCAGTAATCCTCAAACAGGCAACCCAGACCTCCAGTGTCCGTGGCACCTTCAATAAGATTGGTGAATTGTTAAAGTGACAAGGAAAAGGGAGAAGACTTCAGATCTCCAGGAACAGCAGGCTGTGGGAAGGCAAATAGCTGGCAGATAAGGGAGAGTCGGGCATCTCCTTCTATAGATTCCTCCTGTACCACCTCCAGGGGGAAGGTGTCATTATTGGTTGGGGCAGGAGGACCCTCACAGCTGGGGCCGTGTCCTGCCCCAGGCAAAGGGGACTCAGAGGCCCTTCCTGCACCAGCTCCTCCCATGGCACTCAGCTTAAAACACTGATGTTGAAGAGACATGCACTGCTGATCCACTATGTCAACCCAGTTCTTCTTAAGAGTACATTTCAATTTTGTGCAATCAATCCTAACATTTTTTGATTTACATAAGTGATGCTTGCTAGTGACCTGAAATTTCAGTGTATCAATACATGGTTGTCGATTTGATCTTTAAATCAATAAAAGCTGCCCTATTTTGCCAATTTGGTGTTTTTATCTTGAAATTGTGTTGAATTTTTCTAGTTCAATTCTTTCCTACTCTTTTCCCTCTAGTTCATTCCCATGTCTGCTTCTTGAACGCAGGTGTTTTCAAGCCTGTCCATGACGTTCCTCTGTGGATTAAACATCCACCCTGTGAGAGGCGATGTACTTACTGATCTCAGGTTCATAAGCACCTATTGTGCGCCTACCCTGACATTCTTCATCTTATTTTTTAACTTTATTTTAATTTTTTAAATTTAAGGTGTCTTTGTTTGTATTTCTTCTGTCTTTTCCTTCATAAACCATTTTATTTAACCTTTTAAGTATCCAGTATTTGAGAAGTAATGTGGACTTGCTATCAGTTCAGAATTTTTAAAAAATTGTAACTAAAATAAATAGTTCAGAATTATCATCATTTAGAAATTAAAAATCATATTTTGAAAAGTAAAATGGTTAGTGCTGTTTAATTTTCTTTTCCCACACTATCCATGATTTGATGAAAGAATGTTAGACATTTGGATATGCTATTATTGTTAATTACTTTATAACATATAGCTTTTTAATTTTTACCTACTTGTGGGGTTCCTTTTGATGAATTCACAAGTGAATGACATAATGTGCTCCATTTCAGTCCCCGCACTACCTCCTTTCTTCCCCTCCCTCTGTCGGTCTTCCTTCTGTCAATTTATTTTTAATTGGTGCACTGTATTATCCACAAAAGGGAAACTCACTGTGATGTAGTCACACATGCACCAGGCACAACTGAGTCAATTTCGTCTCCTTTCCCATCTCTCCTCCCTCCCCCTTCCCCAGGGTCCCCTTCATTACTGGTCTCCCTTTTGGGGGGGGTAGTAGGGATTGAACTCAGGGTCATTCAAGACCACTGAGCACATCCCCAGCCCTATTTTGTGGGAAGCCATCCTGACACGTGACTGGGCGGCTCCCGTTAAGGGTCTGAGGCTTCTGGCTGTGTCGGAATTTTCCCGGCCCTTTCCTGATGAGAGAACCCGTCCGTGTGGGGGTGTGACTGACCACTGACCCCGGGGGGGCCCAATCACTGACCCTGACCTTGGAGTGCAGTCCCCCCTCAACCTTCATTGGATGGAATTATCCCCTGAATTTCTTGTTCCCCAATAAAAGGCTACTCCCTGGCGTGTTCACTCTCTCTCTCTCCTGCTAGCCCTGAGTAATCCTTGATGCCCTGCTGGGCGGTTAGAGGTCAGAGCCAGAGAGGGGAGCCGTCTCCGACCTGGCAATAGAAATAAGGTAACTGAGTCTGTGTGTTTTATTTCGATCTCTTCTAACTAACTTTATGCCAAGAACCTCATTAATGAAACCATTGCGCAGGCCGCATGGTGGACTATTTTGTATTTTATTTAGAGACAGGGTTTCACTGAGTTGTTTAGTGCCTCGCCCATTGCAGAGGCTGGCTTTGAACCAGTGATCCTTCTGCTTCAGCCTCTGGCACCACTGGGATTACAGGTGTGTGTCACCACGCCTGGCAACATCATGCATTTTTAAGGAACATTCTGGTGGTCAGGAGGACCCGCAGGCATGCCCACCACTCCACCTGCTGCCCGCCAGCACCTGCAACTCACCCTGTTCCTGCCTGCTTCAGGAAGTTTCCCTGCCACCTGCCTTCCCCGCCACCCTCAACACCTCTCTTGTGCCTCAGGGAAACTGCTCCAGGGCTTCTCCCACACCTTTGTCAATCAACACAAAAAGATGCTGTGCTGTTTGTTCTAATCTAAAGGGGGAGGGGCTGGGGTGTAGCTCAGTGATAGAGCTCTTGCCTAAACCAGTACTGCAAGAAATGAGTGAATAAGTAAAAATAAGAAAGTCCTCTGGAGACCTCCTGCTGATTGACTTCTTCTCCCACCAGCTCCTGAGTCACTCTGGATCCTCCCTCTGGACCCCTGTCCCCATAGCCATCTAGTGGCAGCAGTGCTGCAGAGGCCACAGCTCTTCCCCTGGACCCTCTTTGCCCAGAGCCGGTGCCAGCTTGCCTTCAGCTGGAGCAGATGTGTGGCTGAGGATTCTAGTTTCATTGCTGCCCTGGGGCTCACCTCAACCTTATTTGGGTTTTAAGTCCATTAATATAGAATTGTATACATTCTAGATTCTAGAATTGTACACATTCTATGCCATTTAATTGTTGATTAAAGTTGCTAACCAAAAACAAATAATAACATTAAAAATGCTGGCCCTCCTTTCCTTTTGGCAAGCTAGGCAAGCGCTCTACCACAGGGCCATTGCCTCTAAAAATACTAGCACTTGTAAAAACACGAGGGATTTATTTATGACAGCTGTATGATCAAAATGCCACAGATTTGAAATTAAAGGTGAAACCAACTCTAAAGGAGCTCCAGATTGGGGGGTGGGAGGGGAATGCACATGTCCATGGATTTGTAGGATAAGAAGCAGGTGCTCACCCAAGGCTTGGATGGAGCCCGTCATTGTGTAGATTCATCTGCCGGCAGATAAGTACTGTCAGGGATCAGAGCAAGCCAAGTCCAAGGAGACAGCACATCAGAGCACTGGTGACTGGAGGCTGAGCAGCCTCTCCAAGGACATTGTATGAGTGTGCCCAGGAACTCTAGACCTTCTAAAGGATAGTCCTCTCACCCGGAGGTGAATTGCAGGCACATCCCCTGCATCTTCTCATTTGATTTTTGGCTAAAAGTTACATGTAATACTGGTGGAGATTATTTTTCCCTTACCCATCTCG
The DNA here is from genome assembly GCF_001458135.2 of Marmota marmota marmota. Lineage (NCBI taxonomy): Eukaryota > Metazoa > Chordata > Mammalia > Rodentia > Sciuridae > Marmota > Marmota marmota. The sequence goes on along the minus strand of NW_025999942.1, from coordinate 11,951,709 downwards.
GTGTGTGGTGAAGTTTAATTTGCCTTAGTTCAGTTGAATATCATCTTCCTTATGGACGTGTGGGGAACCATGTAGAACCCCAGAGTTTGGTATGGAGATTCTTTTAAGCTGAAGAAAGAAGCCTTCTCAGAGTTCCTTGCCTGAAGAAAAGCAGCAAATTCTGGGAAAGGAGGGGCCATCAACTCCATCCCCAGGGCAGGCTGCTCCTAGGGGGAGATCCAGATAAGACCCCCCTAAATACCTGGGGGGGTCGTGGCCAGGAAGCAGGGAGACCCCCACACCTACTCCAGCAAGTGTCACCACCCCTTTACTGTTTCCTCTGTTCTTCTGAAGTCCCCAAAACTTTCCTTAACAAAGGGCCTTAAGCTCCTGCCCACCTCCCTGCTGTGAGGCCTCCAACCAGCCCTCAGTACCAGTAAACCCTGGCTCTCCCTTGGTCTCTCTTTTTAAATTAACTTTGTTTTAGCTGATAGGTAAAACATAAGCATTGCACATGCCGAGGGGGTCGATGCTTCTTACATGTATGCCTTGTTTAGACCAGCTTACCTGTCTGTCTCCCCAAACACCTGCGGATTCTTTGTGGTAAAACCTTTTGAAGTCCTTTCTTCCAGCTTTTTGAGATGCCCAGTGTTCTACTGACATCTACAGTCACCCTGGACTCCTAGTTTCTCCAGCTGCAGCTTAACCACCTTCCCCCTGTCCCTGTCCAGCGCACCCTCTCTCCCCAGCCTCTGTATCCTCAACTCTTGCATAGTCAGTGCTCCTAGACAGCACAGGTGAGTGATGGACAGCTGTAGAAATGCTCTTGGTAGATCTCTCTATCCTCAAACCTGTCTCTACGTCCATGAACTACACTTTGACAGCGACAAGCCTTGGAGGAGAGCTGTCTCTGGGAGGCAGTGGGCCTGCCTAGGGAGCAACTCTGCAGGTGGTCAGGGTTTAGGTCTCCAGCTGGGCGGCCCCTCTCCAGCCAGCTGCTCTGCTTCAGGCCCCTCCCAGCACATTATTTTATTGAGCGTAAACCAAGTGTCTGGACCTACATCAGCCCTCAGGTAAGACATTTTCCATACTGGAGAGGGTTATTGGAACAATCGGGAGGGGACCTGAGGAGGACTAACCAGTGCTGAGGTTCAGAGCGCATGCAGGGCTCCTTCCCAGCACAGCCATGCCAGGTCCCATCTGGAGTCCAATCTGCATGCTGAAAAATACCAGTAGTGTCTGGCTAAATAATAAGACCAGAGCGTCACGCCTGACTTGCAAGCTCTCTTTCCCTGGGGTCCTGGCTGACGGAGCCCCTGAACTGGGTTCTAACTGCTCCCTTGGGATCCCATGCGCCAGTGACCTTCAACCCGGGCACCCTCCTTATTTCTCTTGGTGACTTCCCCACTCTCTCCTTATTTTAGAGGAAAAGAAGGTCTGTACTTTGTAGAGGCTCACACAGTGGGTGTCTCCTGTGCCTGCTCGCCTGCCCCAGGTGAGGGCTCAGCCCTTGGACCAGTGTCACCCAGTTTCTCTCAGTGACAGCCAGTCCTTAAGCCTCCTGCAAAGCGTTCCTCTGAGGGGAAGGCAACCACTGTTCATGTCTCATTTATAATAAATACATGCTTTTCAATTAAGTGGTCTGTCATTCAAGAAAAATAAGTATGAGTGCTGACTGACTGACTGTGGGGAGTTCACAGCTGTCACTCTGTCCCCTGTGGTGGAGAGTGCAGAGCATGCTGGATGCAGCAGTGAACAGAGGCCCGGTGGGTGTTATTTCTCTGGTCCCCTCAAGAAATGGTGGTCCTTGATTTAGACTGTGACAGTGGGTGGGTAAATCATAGACCTTGGGATGCTAAAGACCTTCATGTGATGGCTGAAGCGCAGGGACAGTGACTGTAGCTCCCAGTCTCGCTCTGGGTTCTTCTTAGCATGTCGTCACCACCCCAGGTGGGTGAGAATGGGTCGATTGCAGCATTGCGAAGGCTGCTCCTGTCAGCCTGCTGCAGAGGCAGGGTGGAACCTGCTCTCCTGCTCCCACCAGGCGACATCCGCCAAGCAGGTTGGGGTTAAGAAGCTGGGGACAGCTGGCTCCCTGGGACGTCCACAGAGGTGCTTGCTTGGTCTGCGCAGCATGGAGAGGCAACACACAGCAACAAGCTGGACTCCGTGTGGTCTTCCCTGGCCTCCCTCACAGCCACGTGTCCCCCTGTGACCAAGCTCTGGCGCCCTCAAGTCCTTTCATGCTCAGGGGTGCCCCTGCCTGAATGCTCAATGCTCTGGCTGAAGCCCATCCTGCAGGAAAACTAACCTAGGGGTTCCTCTGCCCCTGCTCACGGGGCATCGCAGGAAAACAGGTTCTTGTGTTTGATGAAATAAACTTTAACGTCAGACACCAAAAGTCATGCGAGAGAGCTTTATTAGAAGTGAAAGTGAAGTACAAACAAATTGAGGTTGGAGAGAGAGCCTGGGGAGGGGAGAGAGAGAGAGAGCTAGAGAGAGAGAGAGATATCTCCAGGCAGAGGACATCAAGGGAGACGATGCTGTCCCTAATTTTACTACTGTTATGTTCACTAGGAGAGCTGGGGACCCCCTTCTGCACTCTTTGCCAATCAGGAGTTCAACTCCTTCACATTGGGCGGTGGTTTTTGACCTTACTTGGTACCACTCTGGAACTTGGTGGCCATCCTATTTAGGGGAGGGGGGCTTCACCTACAAGTCAATCCCATGATAAGGTGGGCACTAGGGTCAGCAGCTGGTCAGAGTTACCTTAGTGTGCCTGCACCACTAAAGGAATCTTCAATCCCAGATAGCTGGAGATGCTTGTAGCCATAATTCCTAGCTTCCCATCAACCTCAGTGGCCCTGTTAAGAGTTAGTCCCATTAATCCTTTTCTCTTCATGTGATTTCCAATTAGCTTCTACCTTTTGCTAACTACCACTCTTTGCTTTCTCATCTACTTTGGAAGTAGTTTAAAGAAGACCCTAAAGTGATTTAAAGGACACTTGTGACCTTGCTTGCATTTCCTGGCTCATGGATGGCTACTACCTAACAGGCTCGGTCTGGATGGGGTGAGGAGGAAACTTTTATTGGGTTGAGTTTGTTGAGCCTTGTGCTGACCTGGCTGCCCCCATAACAACAGAGAAATTTGCTCTGCAAGAGGAGCATGAAATGAGTTGCCTGTTGGAACACCTGCGGATTACATGTTCTTGGCCACATTCACTGATTTTAAATTTTCTTATCTTTCCCATTTTTATGAATTTCTTTTCCTCTTAGGGTGGTTATTCCACTAGTCTATAGACCCTTGTATTGAACCTTTCATTTGCCCTTTTTGCCTAGGTAGTAGCTTTTTAGAATAGCTCTTTCCATCCTGAGGGTGTGCTTGGTCTATTTTATGCATGCGTGGTTGCTGACTGTCCATTTGAGAATGTGAGTCTTTACTTTAAAGCCGTTTCCTGTTGGCCTGGGCTTTTCCCTGTTTCTTGTTGCTCCATTCATTTGACTCCAGTGCATTTCTGTGGACCTCACTTGGCTCTCTCCTTCATTCTCCCCTTCATTTCACAGGGTGTCCTCCCATATCTGCCGTTTCCTGGGCACCCAGGAACTGGTGTGAGCCTCCTTGGTCTGGTCAGGAGAGGTACTGCCTGTTTCTAATGCACACGATTTGGAGAGACATCGGGTCTGAAGATGTGCTAGAAATTAAAATAAAAGGCATGGTCAGAGGGATTTGCTTCAGATGGACAGCTGGGCAAGACTCTTAGGAACGAGGTGTGAACACAGGAGGGTGAGAAGACTGTCTGGCACAGGAAGAGCAGGAGGTTTGTCCTGGTACCAGGGGAATTGAAATGTGAGGGATGTAGAGCAGCAGAAGTGAATGCCCAAAACCCCGGTTCAGCATAGCCCAGGCGGCAGGAGGGATGAGTCCTGGAGCACGGCCAGGTTCCCCCGCGGCAGGCGACCTGAACTGGCTGGGTCTGCTGGGGAAGCCGTGAGGCTGGCCACGAGGCTGACCAGGCTCAGTGAGGCCCTGGGTTGGGGCGCTGCTGGGGGAGCTCTTGGGGCTGGAGAGGGCTGCCCAGGAGGACACCAGGAGCTCAGGGACCACTGCCACGGCTCTCTGGCTGTCCTATGCTTAGGGAGTGTTTCCTGGTGGGGCAGGGCACTCAGGGGCCACCGAGCTCTCTGGAGTGGAGCCTCCATGCCTTAGTTAGGGTGCCAGCTCCCTAGTGAGGCAGGGCTGCTCCGGGACCAGAAGAGGAACAACCCCCTACTTGCCACAGATGAGCCTCAGGCGCAGGGCCCATGAGGGCTGCATTTTTCATGGACAGAATGACTTCAAGATTGAGAAGCCACTGCAGAGTCTGGAAGGAGACATCTGGGCTGTGTTTCCCGGGTGCCTTCCTGCTCAGGGCTGGTGGAGGTGAGGGAGCCGGCTGGAACCTGCCTCATTATGTCCCCGGCTTTCTGACCACAGGACTCCTTTATGGTAAGGAGCAGCTTCCCACGTGAGCCGTACATTCAATGATAATAGGTAAGTTGTGAGGTCAGGGTGGTGGCTACTGGGGGCAGTAGGGGCAGGGAGGGTGGGGCAGGCTGGTCAACACCCACCAGGTTGCAGGGAGATGGGGGTGAGTTCCGGTGAGCTACTGCCACAGGTGCCCAGAGAGCAAACATGCAGTGGACACTTAAAAACCCAGGAGGAAGGGTTTAGAATGCTCGCCATAAATAAGTGATGGATGTTTGAGGAGGTAGTTACGTTTAATCAGACTTAAACACACAGAATGTCCATGCATCAAAACAGCACGTACGACTTTCATGTTTTTGCGTATTAGGTACAATTCATGTACGTGTCAGCAGTTTCAGGGTGAGTTAGGAGGTGTTTCCATGGCAACACGTAGATGTATAGCCAGAGAGCTCAAGGATTGCACCTGCTCAGCTCCACACCCAGGGTCTGTCTCGCGAGGGAGAGGAGTGCTTCCTACCTGGGTCCTGTGCCCACCCTGCCCTCCGCGCTGCACTCCTGGGAAACAGCCTGGAGCAGGCTTTCTCAACCCCACAGGAGGCCACATCCCCAGACCCCAGAGGGGCAGGGAGGGTCTGCTGCTCTTCCCATGGTGGCATTTTATCCCTCATGCCCTTTCTCAGTGCCACTGCAGTCCTCCTTATTGGAGCCTGTGGCTGGCCTGTCTGTGCCTTCTCACTCAGCCTCCCTCCCCTTCTTCCTCCAAGGCAGAGGGTTCAGAAGCTCCCCCCTGAAGCAGGACTTGCTGCGGTGCCCGGCGACGCTGAGTACCCCCTGCACCATGAGCAAAGCCCCTGTTCAGATGTTAGATATCAGGGCACCCTGGGAACAATGCAGCCTTGGGAGCGCAGAGCTACAGCTCAAAGTGGGACAGATGGCTTAGGGGAAGCAGAGCAGCATGTGACATGAGAGCACAAGGGTGACATGAGAGGATGAGAAGTGCGTCCCTCGGCTACCGAGCGCCCACTTCTTCCCTTCACCAGGAGCCAGGAGGCCTGTGTGGCGAGGAGCACTTTGGAACACCAGCCCTGGGCCCCAACTCCACTCTGCCTCAGAGCCTCCCTGGGCGGGCAGCCTCCACCCTGAGGCCTCCTCCTCTGTGACCGCAGGATCTCCCTGTGGAGACAGACAGGTGTGTAAGTCGTGTCCTCCAGGGCAGCTTGGCGCCCAGGGAGTCCTCCGAGAGTGTCCCCTCAGGTCCCTGGCAGCTCCTGGCTCTGCTGGCTTGGTGTTCAGATGCAAACCTTTCACTCCTCTTGCCAGCACACCTTGGATGCACAGAAAACAGAGAATGCTGTCTTCATTTACCTGCTTTTATGTTTTTGTTTGTTTTTGGTCCTGGGGATTTCACCCAGGGATGCTTTGCCAGTATGTCACATTCCCAGCCCTTTTTTATTTTTTACTGTGAGACAGACTCTCATTAACTTGCCCAGGGCCTTGTTAAGTTGCTAAGGCTGGTTCAAACTTGTGATCCTCCTTCCTCACCTCCCCAGTGGCTGGGATAATAGGCGTGTGCCACCGTGCAGGGCTTATCTATAGATACTGACTTCCAAGGACATGATATCTTTTCACAAGCTAGATGAGTGGGCCTGTGACACCCTGAGGGCAGGTTCTTTATACCTCACTATTCACCTTGTGGGTCCCTGGGCTAGGGTTAGTGCTGCTGCTCTCTCCCCATCCATGCAACATGAGCAGGCAACTGACAAGGGTTTTTAAAAATTTTACTTTACTCTGACAAGATTCTTGACAGCAACACACACAGCTTTGTATTTCCTATTCCTGGCTGGGCTGGGCTCTGTTGGTAGAGTGCTTCCCTGGCACGTATGGAGCTCTGGCTCAGTACCCCACACCACTCGTGATGAACAGAGAGTCAGTGGCCAACTCATTAAGACACCCATTATGTCCAGCTTGAGGGATGACCATGGCGTGCCTCCAGCAGAGGTTGATGGATGAATTAGCTGAAATAATGTCTAGTGAGAGACAAATGCCAGTGTTTCATCCAATCTGTCTGTCTTCATCCGACTTCAGAGTGTGCTGTTGAACACAGGGAAACCTGTCTTCCAGGCGTTTGTGGTTGGAGCAGCACATGGGACTAAAGAGCTCTCTATTCACGTCTATGGGATGGGAGCCATGAGGTGAGTGCTGAGATGTCCTTTCTGTTTTCGTTGGAGTGTGTGCAGACACACACTTAGTTGTCTTTATGCTTCTGTCTTAAGCACCTGACCTCAGGCCACAGGGCCTGAGGTCAGGTGCTTAAGACAGAGGTCACTGTCATGTCTGTCCTCTGCAGTAGCACTGTGTTCAACGTGGTTGGCTAGCTGTCCAAGAAGTGCCTTTGTGCATAAGCCTTTAAGCCTGCCTTGCCTATTTTAGGAGGGGCACACATTCCTTCTGTGAAACAGCAGGGCTTCCACGTGGTGCTCAGGGAGCTCTCGGGGTGCACGTTTTGCACATCTGTCCAGCTGCTCGCTGCATGTGTTACAGCGTGGTCACCACATCTGCCCAGTGAAACAGCGCGGTGCTCCACAAGCACTTTGACTTAGCAAATGCTTTTGGAGAATGTGGTAGACGTTAATAGCATAAAGATAAATAAGTCATTAGATTCGTGGCACTCTGATACTAGCAATGCATAAATATAAAATATCGTAGAACTAGTCGGAAATGTGACATCTCTCTAAAGATTTCCTGTCTTTTGGGTCAAGTCTTAGAGGACTTATGGAGATGCCTAGGTGGGTTCAGTGAGGGGACACCATGCAGCCGTGGTGGGAGGGGCAATGGAGCCACACTGAAGGTTTGGGGAGCAGGTGAGGCTCCGGGGGACAGTAAGGTGCCTGTGAGCCTGGGAAGGCCGTGTGAGCTGGCAGTAGTGCCCACAGGCACAGCGATCACTGTTCACTGGCACACATTTGTCCCTCCACAGGGCTGGTATCATGCACCTCGTCCCCATGCGACAGCTCTGCTCCTCTCCAGGTCCCAGCTGAGCCAGCCAGGGCACCTCATGCAGTGACATGTTCAGGAACACAACTAAAATGCAGAAAGCGGGTCGTATCTGGAGCCTGTTCTCTTACCAGATTGTCCACCATGCTCTCGAGACGTCCTTGTAGGCAGTAAGGGATGAGGAGGTGACTTCAGTGGCATCCTGGTGGGAGGACACCAGGTGCAGGCCCATTCTAATAAATAGCATGAAAGAGAAACTTTGAAAACCTGAGCTGAGGTAGCAAACCTGCTCATTCAGGGAAAGACACAGTCAGCCAGTCTTTCATCCTGAGCAGGATGGTGTGAGTGAGCAACTTCAGGGAGGACACAGGTCTTGGGGAGTCACCCCTCAGCTGCATCTGGAGAAGAGCAAGATCAGGTTGTCCAGGAGTTTGCAGATGTCCGGGCCTCGGCGCCTGCGAAGGGCAGTGGCCACAGTCAGTAGGCTCCCCCCGCCACCCCCCCGCCCGGGGTGCTGTGGAACTGCCCATCATCAAGGTTCCCTGTGCTTCACGTGTTCACAGGGCGCTCAGCCAGGCATGCGCAGCCAGTGGCTGGCGTTAAGGTGGGTGCCAGGAGACAGGAGCCAGGTCCCTATTATAAGAAGAGCGTCAACCATGTGGACTCTCTTCTTGGAGTTTTCAGACATGGTCAGCGCGGTCCTCAGCATCCCTGGTTGAGATTAAAAAGACAGAGGCTGTTTTTAACTGTTCAATCTCTTGGTTTTTTCTGTTAGTTGGTCAAGTGCACTGCCGGCAGGCGAGCCTTCATGAGTCAGCCTCTGCCGAGTTCCCTCCCTTCTGGTCATACTGCACTCACTCCCTTCCAAGTGTGTGACATCGACATTGTCCACTGTCCCATGAGCCCCACACATCAATTCTGGGTCAGGGTACTTGAAGTTTTAAATTCGCTTACATTGTGCAAACATTTATCTTAAGAAGGGAAATTTGAACTGAGCTAAAACCCCTCAACAAGGGCTATGCTATCCAGATAATGTGTACTGATGTCTGTGGTCCTGGAAGAACTGATTTAGTTCACCCTGGACGTGCTGTGTTCTGTAGCATAGGCGGCATGTGCAGTAGCTTCTCCCCACATTTGGCTTCTTCCCCCTCTGGCTCTGACCATGTGCCCTCTCCATTTCCATTCTCAGGCTGGGCTGCCCTCCTTCCGGACTCCTCGGGAGCAGCATGTGACCACACCTGGATTCATCCTGAGCGTCCCCGCTGCATTCCCACTGTGCTTGGGGATCTCCCGGGCACCTGCCGGCTGCTCTGTGCCTTTGGTACCTTGGGAATAACCATATTTCTAGAGTGCTTGCAGTTCCCACAGTTCCTATAAAATTCTAATATGTTTACACTAAAAAATCCATGTTGTTAAAAAACTGGGGCAAATTCGATCTCAAGTGATGCTGACTTTCATGTGATCCTCGAGCTACGCGGGACACCTATGGGTCTCAGACCAGGTTCCACCTTCGGGGCCTAATAAGAGTCTCCCACTCTGGTGTTCTCTGCTGGCTATATGTGTCCAAAGTCTTAGTTCCCAGAACGTAACTTTTAATTGTCAAGGACTTGGCACAGGATCTGAGGCTCTGCCTGACGTGAGTGGGTGGAGCGAGATAATGGGGGGTGCCAACGACAGCCTCCTCTCTGGGTTCCTTCTGCTGGGGTTCTCAGACCAGCCTCAGTTGGAGAGGGCCCTCTTTGGGGTCGTCCTGCTCCTTTACCTCATGACCCTTCTTGGCAACTCCGCCATCATCCTGGTGTCCTTCCTGGACCCCAAGCTCCACACACCCATGTACTTCTTCCTCTCCCACCTGTCCTTCCTGGACCTCTGCTTCACCACTGGTATCCTTCCTCAGCTCCTAGTCCACCTGGGGGGCTCAGACAAGTCCATCTCCTATGGCGGCTGCGTGGCTCAGCTGTACGTCTCCCTCGCACTGGGGTCCACTGAATGTGTCCTCCTGGCCGTCATGTCCTACGATCGCTATGTTGCCGTCTGCCGCCCGCTACACTACACTCTTCTCATGCACCCTCGGCTCTGTCACTCCCTGGTGGCCACAGCGTGGCTCAGCGGAGTGGCCACCACCCTGGTACAGTCCACCCTCACCCTGCGGCTGCCCTTCTGTGGGCATCGCCGCGTGGACCACTTCTTCTGTGAGGTCCCTGTGCTCATCAAGCTGGCCTGTGTGGACACCTCCTTCAACGAGGCTGAGCTCTTTGTGGCCAGCGTCCTGTTCCTGGTGCTGCCCCTGTTGCTCATCCTGGTGTCCTACGGCCACATTGCCCAGGCCGTGCTGAGGATCAGGTCGGCTGCTGGCAGGAGGAAGGCCTTCGGGACCTGCTCCTCCCACCTGCTGGTGGTCACCATCTTCTACGGGACCATCATCTTCATGTATCTGCAGCCGGCCCAGAGCCGATCCAAGGACCAGGGCAAGTTTGTCTCCCTGTTCTATACGGTGGTGACTCCCGTGCTCAACCCTCTGATTTACACTCTGAGGAACCAGGAGGTGAGGATGGCACTGAGGAAACTCTGGGGAAGACCTTATGATTGAGGGGACCTGGTGACTGCCAGGTGACACTTAGTTGACGCGGTTGCTCCCCTAGAGGATGACTTGGAAATGGCGATGACCCAACCCTGGGCTTTGGTAGAAAGCGAGGCTACTTTGAATTTCAGAGCAGGACAGACTGAGAGAGGCCCACGTTGCAGATCTGTGTCCTCATCACGGGGTTGCCGATGTTAGGCAACCAGATGAGAACGCGACTGTGCTCCAAGCACTGTGCTGCGTGAGAGCTTCTTCTGTGTAACTGTCTTAGCCACGTGCTAGAGAGAGAGAGACCTGTGATGGGTCTCTCTCAGATACTGAAGAATTTGGGTCAGTTGCTCAGAACAGAAAGTACAAACTCTAAAGCTCAGTGACTATATTTGACTGACCATGGATTGCTGGACCCTCAGGTGGCCAAGGGTCCCTGAGTTCTCTTAGGTGTATCCCCCACCCCATGAGTCCTATGAGCTCTGAGGCCCCCTAGCGGGTCCCTGAGTGAGTCCCACTGAGCTCCAAGCCTGCTTGTGTGGGTCCTCGCACGAGTGCTGGGAGCTCCGAGCCCCTCTCCACTACTGTCCTTTCCTCTACTGGACATCAAACTTTTTAATTCCTCTCGTCCCTGTTTTGAGACACCCACTGTGCTGTGACTTAGTCCCTGTTTCCTATGTAATCTCGGTACAGGTGCCTCCTGGATGTCCATTTCAGTGCAGACCTTTCTACCTGTGTCCTCCTGCTCAACCAAACTGCATTCGACTGCTTGGCCCCGGGCATCAAAGGTGATCTGGCATTCAGCACCTGTTGACTAACTTCAAGCCCCGTGGGGGTGCTTTGCCCACTTTTCTCAGTATTAGAGAGTGAAGAGCTGTCCCCAAGCCTCGGTCCTTCCTTCCTCTTACACAGTCCTGGGGCCTCTGCCCTCAGGATGCCATGGGCTCCCTGCTGGACAAGACATTGAGTTAGTGACATGGTCACCTCTTACACTCTCTGTTTCACATTACATTGTGTGTGCATGTCTTCATACATCTTGGAACTGCCATTTCTTTTAAGAATTTGATTCATTTATTCAATAGTTATTGAGGCTCTGAGGGCATAAATTTAAAAAGAAAACAACCTATGGCTTCACAGAGTTTTTATGCTAATGGTCCAACTCAATTTGTGGTATATTTTTCACTATGTGACAGTATCAAAACAATAGAAAAAAATATTAGAGAAAATTCTCATCTTTAGCAAATTATTTGTAAAATTAAATCCATGTCAACCAGACTACAAGATAAATAGCTACATTTTTCTTTCACTTGGATTTTTGTTATTAAATTGACATGTCGACAAAGGAACGTTATCTGAGCAGTAACTCTTCACCCTGAAGAAGAAGGAAAGAGTGTTCATTATTTTCTAATTTACACATTAAACAATTATACATTAACAAGTGTATAAAAATGAAGGAATCTGTGGCTGAGTTTTCAAGGGCCTGACATCTGTGATGGCCTTGAAATAGTCCCCATGCACCTTCGAAGCAGAGGCACACTTCCTGTCCAGCTAGTGCAAGGGCCAGGAGGGGTCCACCTGGGTAGCAGGACAGGTGGGGCACCTTCTGCTGTGCTGACGAGGGCACCTGAACCTCCCTCCTTCAAGCAAAGTGGGATCCGTGCTCTGGACTGGTGGCCACAGTGAGACAGTGAGGACCGTGGGCTTACTAGGCAGGATGGAGATCTTGGACCTCTCTGATGAGGGGGTCAGGTCAGTGGTTATTCAAGGGAAAGTAGGTGCCCCTGTTCTGAATATCATAAAGCAAAAATCCATAGCTATTTAAAAGCTTTAAGTTAAATTCACATTTTCCCTGACACTACAATAATCCTAGGTGCTAATGGGCAGCACGTGGTGTTCCAGGAAACATTAGCTCTGAGCCAGCTGAAGTGTCATCAGAGTGGATGGAGGACTAGGGACAGGGGTGTGAATTCTCAGCCCAGCCCTGTGCAGGGGCAGTTGGCCCTGGAGGGTGCGAAGTGCCACAGCCCCCCACGTTGCTGTGCCCGACCTCAGTCATAGCCGACTGCAGCCATGGGCCGCTTCCTGGGGGCTTTGCCCGAGTGGCCATCTCCCCGAGGACCCCGTCATCGTGTTCCACGGCTGTGTGCGATCCTTGGAAGACGCCCAGTTTGCTGATGTCTCACACAGACCCCTAAGTGATGGCAGAGACAGTGACTGAGGGTATTTTTCCAGAACAGTGACCTGGAGTCTCTGGTTTGGACTGTGTTGGTGTGCCTTGCGCACACTTGGCACTGCCGTACCACGGACTTCGTCCCCAGCCCTCTCTTCTCTTTTCTCCCTTCCTTCCTTCCTTCCTTCCTTCCTTCCTTCCTTCCTTCCTTCCTTCCTTCCTTCCTTCCTTCCTTCCTTCCTTCCTTCCTTCCTTCCTTCCTTCCTTCCTTCTTTCCTTCCTTCCTTTTCTTTTCTTTCAACAGGGTCTGCTGAGGCTGGCCTTGAACTTGCGATCCTGCCTCAGCCCCCTTAGGCTGGGATTGCAGGGGCACTGCCATGCCCAGCTTTGTTTGAGTTTCTGTAGAAGAAAGACAGTGATTGTCTAAGCCTTCCAGGGACCCATGCTGTGTTAACAGGCGCTCCTTCTCCATCCCAGGTGAGCTGTGCCTCCCTGAGGCAGCCACTCTGCTGCTCAATTTCTCCTGATGTCCCCCCCACCACTCTTCCTCTTTCTTGGAACAAGCCTCTTCCTGCAGCTCAGCAGGGGCCCCTCTCTGAGCTACTGCAGAGAGTCAGCCTGAGAAGCAGCTTCTAGCCAGAGCAACACCTCTTACTCCTAACTAGGGGCCATGCTCCACCTGGGGGTCCGACTCCCGGACTCTTGGGAGAAGGCCTCAGTCCCCACGTGGTCTCCAGGGGCCAGCACTGGAGCCTGGCTCCTTGGAGGGCACGCTCGCTGCTGCCTTCTGGGAACACCTGGTCTGCTTCCCCCTCTGTCCTCTCCAGCAGTTCCCATGACCCGGGCACCACCTGGGAAGGTCTGTTTATACCCACTCCTTGCAGGTGGCCAGAGTGGTAGCTCCTGAGCCAGAGGTTGGCAGCCAGGGCCAGCCACAGCGGCCAGGTGTGATTTAGCAGATGCAAGCAGCGAACTGTTTCCCAACGCTCTTCCTCAGGAATGACGGTGTCACCCCCCGCCCCCCCTCCCTGTGCTGATCACCTTCAAGGCAAATAAAAGGCTTGCTTTGCCCCCTCCTGTCATTTCCCCATCCCATGCCCCCTCATGTTGCAGCCCAGAATTGCCCTCTGAGGGAAAAGGCATTGAGTTCAGTTGAAGAGCTTTCTGGTTAAAGGCAAAACTAGTTAGTTAGCCTTTGGCCTAGAGTTCTCTCTCTTTGGCTTGGAAGAGACAGTTGTGTTCAGGATTTCTTTTCTTCAAAGCCTTCATATTTGGGTTCTGTTGTTGGATTCTGGAAGTGAAAAGAGTCAAGCAGAGAAGAGTGATGGGTGAATGGCTCAGGGCAGGGTTGGCATCTCAAGAGAATCTGCGAGCTCCGTGTGGGCTGCACCCGGCACCCACCCTGCAGCCGCAGTGATGTGCAGGGTGCTCGGCAGGAACAAGACCAGCCTCGTGAACCAGGTAGGGTATGGGAGCTCGTGTCTGGTGTTGACTCACATGGCCTCTCTGGTGGTGACAGCTGAGAGGGACGATGGGCATGTCATTGCAGCCTGAGTGTCAGGAAGGGCCCGTCTGAGCAGCTGGAGGGGCCAGGAGCAGGGGTGGTGTGAGGAGCTGGCTCAACCAGCCCTTCAAGTGAGGGCTGTCCGTGGTGTGCTCCAGTCAGGCAGGACAGCGATGCTGGCAGGGTTTCAGGACAGACCCCACCCCCACCTTGTCATCACCATCTCATTTCTGAGGGTGGGAAATAATCAGCCATGGGATTCAGAGAACTGCATCTTCTAGAAGAGTTCTGGAGGACCCCCTCTGTGGGCTGCCCAGACTCTGTGAACTCCTCCAGGGCAAAAGTTCCCTCCAGCTGCCAGTTTAGAAGGTCTATGCCCAGTGGTGTCTGGCCCAGGCTGCGTGTGTGAGGTCCAAGGAGAGCAGGTCGAGCAGAAGGAGAGGCAGAAGTTCAGGGAGGTGGCCTCCATGGAGGCTGGTGGGGAACCTGTTGGACCTTGGCCGAGACTGCCTGCACTGGAGGAGGGGCAGTTGACTGCAGGATTCACCGGGCTCAGCAAGGTGAGGCAGTCCTTTCCAAGACCTCGCTGTATGTTAGGGACACCGAACTTTGACTCCCAAAGTGTTTCTTTTGAATTTTAAAATTTAATTTTATTAAAACTTTCTACTTTAAGCTCTTTGTATATCCTAGAGATCCATCCTTTGTCAGGAGAACAGCTAGCCAAGACTTTCCCCTGTGTGCTCTCTCTTCACTCATAATGGTCTGCTGGGAAGAGGCTTTGTAACCCAAGGCCATCCCAAGTTCCCGAGCTTGGGGGTCCTACTGACAAAGCCGTTGCCTCAAAGCTGAGTGTTGACCCTACATTTTCTCCTAGGAGTTTCTAGCTTCTGGCCTGATTCCCAGGTCTTCGATCCATTTTCAGGATCAAAGTGCAGGATGGGAGGTGAGGTCGAGTCCCATCCTTCTACACGTGGGTAACCAGATCCCCAGCACCAGTGGGCACAGGGGCTGTCTTTTCTCCAGGGCATGTTTGGGCACTTTGTCAAGGATAGGTTGACGGTATCTGTTAGCGCAAAAAAAGACCTGGATGAACAAAAACTTCACACATCAGCCAAAAGCCTTTATTCAGAAACGGTTCTAATGGACCCACTTTATTTATGGTTCTTTATTCATGGTCCTGATGGACCCAGTCTCCTGGTGGAAAATGAGCCACTGAATAAAGAAAGGGGACTGGGCTTATATAGGTGACTTAATTAATGCCAGAGCGTGTCTCATGGAGGGTCTGGAGTCAGTGGTCAGTGGCCCAGATGGAGGGTCTGGCATCAAAGGCCAGTATTATCTCTTTCCCCTGGGGATTCACTGTACTGTCACTGAGAAGGACTTATGTGCGGAAGGGTCGATACTTGGGCTTCTTCCTAGAGACTGTGGTCTAGGCCTGGAAGGCTCTGTCCTCCCCAGGGCTCATCTTGTCCCTGGGAGATGTACTGGAGAGGATCGATGCCCCCAGCGAGTGGCTTCCTTTCCCTGCCTTTCCCCAGGCCTTACTATGTTGGGTTTGTCACTTTCCACATCTCATGGGGTCTAAGTGGCTGGTCTCTGGGTCTTCTGGCCTACGGGTCTGGTTTATACCCGGGCCATGAAGTTTACTGTAAGGAATGTAATGATGACGTGTTGCAGCCCAGGTTTCTTAGCTTTGCAACCAAAGCACAGAGTGTTACCAGTACGCTGTTGGTCTTGTATGCCAGCCTCGGTCTGAGGCAGGAGCCTAAAAATGTTCCTGAAACATCCTCAAAATTACTACTGCAATTGCTAATTCTGTGTTATCATTTCTAATGTGCTATTAGATACCCTCCCCATATTTAATTAGGGATTTCACAAACCATAATTTATGTGGGCTCTTGTAAATTTTTAATTTTAGATGTTTTTAGCCAAGTATTCTTTTCTGATAGTTTTCCAATTAATTTTTCTTAATTATCTTACTTTGTTTAGCAGGAGTCCCAAACTGTGAATACTCTGGCTGTTGGATAGGTTTCTTTTGAATTATATATTTTAATACTCTCTTCAAATTTGGGTATGGAACTTTGTTTTTAGTGATCTGGTTTTATGAACACAAGCTAGAGAAAACACGGTCCGCACTCCGGTGCTGCCCATGAGTGGACTTTTATTAGGGCCCAACACCCCTCTCACTACAGCCGATGCAGTGCGTGCACTTCCTCGGGTGGGGAGGTGTGGGAGCAGTATCAGACAATAAGGAGGCCACGGGCATTTCTACGTTGTGATGGTGAGATTGTGGTGCAGCAGCTAGAAGGGGGTCGTGTGGCCTGATGCCCGGGGTTGCCACGTTGCCCAGCTATCATGCTGGGGAGCCCTGCTGATGTGCACAGGGTTAGCGCAGCTCAGTCGGGTGGCACAGTCACAGTGTCTCCGAGGTGTGACTGGAGCAGCAGGGCCTCTTCTACCAGGGGCGGGGCCTTTGTGCCCTCTTCCCTTGAGAGTCCCGCACACCAGTTGACCCGCACACCAGTTGACCACACCTCAGTGTCCTTGCTTGGGAAGCCTAGAGACACACACCGCAGGGTGGGGGTGACTTTTCAGTCATCCCTCTGCTGGGCACTCTTGTTGTGTGTGGCCCCTCTGGCTCTGTGAATCTCACAAACAATTCTGAAGAGCCACATGCCCCTTGTTGAAGGCAACAAGATAAAATTTAAAAAAGCATTAAAAACCAAAACTCTCCTTTGCCAAAGATTTCATAAGAACAAAGGTTCAGGTGTATATACCAGTAAAGAATTCTTTTCTCTGTTTCTGATTTTGCCGCACTGGGGACAGAAGCCTGGTGCATGCTGGGCAGTGTTCCACCACTGAACTCCAACTTCTCTGCTAAGTGGAGTCCTTCTGGTAGCTGTGGCCTGCAGGAAGGACTGGCCGTGGTCAGTAGCGTCCTCATCCCAGCTGCTTCTGGTGATAGGAATATCGTTCTGCACCTGTGCCCTGAGATAGCGCCTACAGTATGAAGGTCCCCAAAGAAGGGAGTCAAGATCACAGAGATGACACGTCCTCAGGAAAACTAGTGTGGGGGGCCAGAGGCACCTGGTCCCTCCCTTGGTCTCTAAAGGGAGGCCACAAAATGTGAGAACACACCACCAAGAAGCAAGGACTGAGGGAAGCAGGAGGCAGGAGTGGTGTGAGGCCAGGAGAGAGCTTCCTGATGGCCTCCACCACCCCAGACGGTGTCTTTGCCAGGTCACCCAAGTCTCAGGAGCTGGCTTTTACTTAGTGAAATCAAACCCAGCATTTCTCACCCATGTAAACCGGTATAACTAGTGTCCAGACTTAAGCATGACGAAAAACAGACTTTATTCCCCTTAATTGAAAAGTGCTAAAGTAAGACCTGAGGTTCTCTCTTTAGTTGGAATATCTCAGTCTCTACCTTTCTGTAACCAGGAAGACAGTGACGGACAGGAGTAGGCTTAGATAAATTGGAAAGGTGATCTAGTTTATTCCAGACTTGTAAAACCTTCGAGTTGCCCTCTGCTCTGCTTTGGATGGCAAGACCTGGAGAGGTCGACCCCACACCATCAGAGGCAGACACCAGGACACAGATCCTGGCCGCCTGCTGCCCGCTGCGAGGGAGCCGCCCATGAGTGCCTTCCTGGGAGGTGGCAGGCCACAGGGACCTGGTGGGGCCTGCCGTCTTTCCCAGCTCCTCGGCCTCGGGAGCACCAGTGGGGATGTGGATGCAG
Source organism: Marmota marmota marmota (assembly GCF_001458135.2). Lineage (NCBI taxonomy): Eukaryota > Metazoa > Chordata > Mammalia > Rodentia > Sciuridae > Marmota > Marmota marmota. Next base: position 11,934,288 of record NW_025999942.1, on the reverse strand, counting down.
AGGGGTGTCAACGAGAGCGGCCCGGCAGGCTTCATCCTGGTGGGGTTCTCGGACCACCCTCGGCTGCAGAGGGTTCTGTTTGTGACCATCTTGGCCTTGTACCTGCTCACCGCCTTGGGGAACTCTGCCATCATCCTGGTGTCCCGCCTGGAGCCCCGGCTGCACACACCCATGTACTTCTTCCTCTCCCACCTGTCCCTCCTGGACCTCAGCTTCAGCAGCAGTGTCGTGCCCCAGCTCCTGGTCAACTTGTGGGATCCCTTCAAAACCATCTCCTACGGCGGCTGCGTGGCTCAGCTCTGCGTCTCTCTCACGCTGGGGTCCACCGAGTGTGTCCTCCTGGCTGTCATGTCCTACGATCGCTATGTTGCCATCTGCCGTCCCCTCCATTGCACTGTCTTGATGCACCCCCGCTTCTGTCACTCCCTGGAGGCTGCCGCGTGGCTTAGCGGAGTGGCCACCACCCTGGTACAGTCCACCCTCACCCTGCGGCTGCCCTTCTGTGGGCATGGCCGAGTGGACCACTTTATCTGTGAGGTCCCTGTGCTCATCAAGCTGGCCTGTGTGGACACCTCCTTCAACGAGGCTGAGCTCTTTGTGGCCAGCGTCCTGTTCCTGGTGCTGCCCCTGTCGCTCATCCTGGTGTCCTACGGCCACATCGCCCAGGCCGTGCTGAGGATCAGGTCGGCTGCTGGCAGGAGGAAGGCCTTTGGGACCTGCTCCTCCCACCTGCTGGTGGTCACCATCTTCTACGGGACCATCATCTTCATGTATCTGCAGCCGGCCCGGAGCCGATCCAAGGACCAGGGCAAGTTTGTCTCCCTGTTCTACACAGTGGTGACGCCCGTGCTCAACCCTCTGATTTACACTCTGAGGAATGAGGAGGTTAAAGGGGCACTGAAGAGGGTCCTAGAGAAGGTCCTGGGAGTAAGTTGTACATGATTGTCAAAAAGGTGTACATGCAACACTGTGAAGAGCATCTTTTGTGATATAAAACACATTTATCATCTGAAAACAGAACACTTTTGTGTCATTTTCTCTCTAAATTCCCTGGAATTCATGCATATTCCCAACTTGGCCGCCACTCAGTAGTAGTGCGGCGTGGACCCTCGGTGCCCTAGGCTCCGGGGACTTTCTGTGAAGTGCATTATTTGTGAAGCACTTATGAGGCTCACTGTAAATCTGTGCTTTGCCAGACTGAGGTGAGCAGGGGCATGTTGGGGATGTCTAGAGCAGCCAGCCCCTTGGTGAAGACATAGCTTCTCTATGTGCCTTCCCACAGTTGCAGAGGGACGTGGGGCCCATGTGCTTACCAGGATGCCGCTGAGATGGCTGCAGGGTAAAAGTGGTGTGTATGGGTGTGTGGAGGTGTTGGTGAGCTGTCCTGCGGCCAGTCCTTCACTGCCCCAGCAGCTCACCTGCTGAAGGCAGGGAAGAGATGGGAGAGGGGTGACACCGCACAGGGACCAGGACCTCCTTCCAGGTGACAGACAGCGGGCAGCAGGGCCGGCTCTGGCTGTGCTCAGATCTGATGAGCATCAAGTTTCTAGCTGTCAAGTGAGACTGGCGTCTGCCTCCTAAGAAATACGCAGTTGTGTGCTCTTCTCTGGCGTCCACAGAGGTATGAAGAGGGCACCCATTGCTGCTGGATGGCTACATTTCCATCACAAAACACAGCTTACATAATTTTAAGGTTTATCTTTCAGGGAAAAGCATCATCAAAGTGATCCAAACATCTCCACTAACCACTGACTTTCGTTTCACATGGGTTCACTCTGAATGCCCGTGGCCTGGACCATTCTTGTTCTAGAAATGAAGAATCTTGGATCTTGACCCTTGGAAAATTTGTGAGCTCAATGTTGCCTTTTCATTTCATTTTACTGAAGCAGGCATTAGGCCGTCCACGGCAGGAAAGAATGCTCACGTTTAAACCTCCCTCAAAGTAAACCAACGGTTCAGCGAGACAAGCAAGAATGTGCGGGGAGCGTCCTGCATTGTGCTGACCATTGCAGGACAGGACTGAGGTCAAGGAGGAGGGCCAATTATAGTCTCAGAGGTGAAATGAGGAAGACCACACTGGCCCTGCGTGTGGGAGTTCTTGTCCCTCGACAGTTGGCTTAGCCACAGTGATGTGCAGAAACCTGTGAGCATCTTCTGGAACTAAACAAGATGTGGCTCGGCTGGAATAAAGGTTCAGAAGTGAGAGGAGCAGGAGAAACCTGGGCGGGAGGCGCTGGCCATGAAGGCCAGTGTGAGCTCGAAACGGGAGCTGGGATCCCCAGGAGGTTATGTCTGTGCTGTAGGTCCTTCCCCAGACCTGCCCTCTGGTCCCTGAAGAAATGTGGCACTGGGCTCCCCCACTCTTCACACTAGGGGAGTGCGTTTTGGGGTTGAGCCTGAGGAGTTGCAAGTGGCAGGTGCTGGTGACCTTTCCTCCCATCATCTCCATGATAAAGGAGAGTGGAGTCTGAGCACAAGCCACTGACTCATCTCACAGGATTTGGTCAACTTTCCACATGCTGAGTTCAGCCAAGGAAACTGAAAAGAAAAGATGTGAATGAGGCTTTTTCCCCAGACAGCAATCACACAGGTACACAGACGGACGGCTGCCTCCCATTCAACTAGAACATGCAGGAGGGTGCCTCGGGTCTAAAGGCTCTTGTAGTTTTACATCCCCATTTGTACAACTCCCTGAATGTCCTTAGAGGGTTCCTCTGAATCCTTTCAGAGTGGAGTCACAAGCTCCATGGACTTAGGATCCATTTCTGGAACTTGGTTTTCTTACTTAAGTGTGTTTTGATTCCTTGATTTTTACTTTTTTTGTGTATTATAGATTCTTGCTTTGTGGTTACTACGAGGCTTAGAAAACATCTGTTGATTATTACAAATTATTTTGAAATGATGCTAAATTAACATAATCATAAATAAAAGAAAAAATAACAAAACAAGAAGGAAGAAGGGTTGTCCGTGTCTTAGCCAGAGAGAAGCCACAGAGGCCCGGGAGCAGGAGGCTCACTCTGCTTTCCCGGTTTGTGTTACTGGTGGATCACAGTACCCATTGCCATGTACCATTTTTGTATTGTTTTTTTTTTTGTGTGTGTGTCAGTTCAGAAAAGAAAATTAGTTTAAAAATAAAAAGAAAATATTAGAAAAATACAATGCTATTTTTATTAGCTCAGGAACTATGTTAAATGATGTATTTCCTCTATAAAGTAACGAGCCCCAGAGGTGTCAAAGGAAGAAGAGAGCCCTCAGCACTGGGAGAGAGTGTGACTCGTTGTTCCTGGGTGACCCCCAGAGGTCAGCAGTTCCTCAGCTCATTGCCAACCGGGACACTGGCACCCCCAGACCAACGGCTAGGTGAACGACACTTGTTTAAGGTTGCCGGGTGACACTGGAGTTCCTCCTTCTCTCTACATCCTCATGACCACTCAGTAGCTCCCTGGGGTAGGGGGAAATGCTCGTGCAAGACACGAACTCAAACAGGGTTGTTTCAAAGCCACTCATCCCGTGGGTCAAGAGTTGGCGGGACACAAAATAACGAAGCTAAGGAAATGTTATATGATACAATTCCTGACGGAGTGGGAACTCCAACAAGTTCAAACCGCTTCACAGTCAGACTTCCTTCTGGCTGGGTCATTGGAGTGTGCTCTGTCCCCAAAGGGTTGTAAAGGGTGATGACGAACCTTGCAGCTGCAGTCAGGGTTGGTTCGTCCTCTCAGTGCAGTGAGGGTGCCGATGGGTGAAGCTGGAGCGCTGGTCGGTCTCAGCTCTGCATACTGAATGTGGACATGGGGCAACTTATTGCCATCCCCAAAGTTAGTGTTCCGCAGTTACTGTGATGGATTGGCATGTGAAGTGCATTTTATTCACAGAAACAACGTAGTTAATAAGTAGAGATACAGAGGTAGATGAGAGAGAGAGAGAGAGAGAGACAGGCACCTGATCCCATCATGGCATAACTCCAGAACTCGATTCCACCCTGTTGAACACATCGCTGTTACAGTTCCCTTATAGAAGAGGGTGTGCAATTTTGGCCCAGGAGGCTGCACATGCTCAGCACCAGAACAAGAGGAAAGGCACCTTGAGGGCATCCCAGGAACCAACCAGGCTGCAGCCATCACAGGCTCAGACAAATGAAAATGCAAGCCTGCTTCAGGACTGGTGGAGACTAGAGGCCCAGGGAGCCCTAAGCCCAAGGCGACCCCATTTGGCCAACAAGCAGCTCCGAGGTCCTGCAGCTGTGGATCGGGCTGCCCAGCACTGCTCACGTGGGTGTCTCCATGTGACACTCCTTCTGCAGGATGCAGGGTGCAGGACATGGTGGAGGCTTCACCAAGGGTTCAAAGCAAGGCCCAGGGGCCAGACAGGGTGTTGGGGGTTGGATTCCCCACCAGCTGCCCCTGACAGGATGATGCACGGGGCTCTGAGGTGAGGTGAAGCTTCACTGAGACCCCAGGGAGGGAGAAGTGCTGGCCAGGGGATCTGCAGGCAATGTGCACAGCGGTCCAGAGAGTGGGCCGTGCGGGCCACCATCACGAGAATCAAGCCCTTGGGAGCTCATGTCTGAGCACAGCGTGTCCAGAAGGATGGGCTTGGACCTGAGGATTTAATGTTCACCCTGCTGGGTTTTGGTCTTGCTTTGATCTGAGCTCTCCTTTTTGTTCCCTTCTTTCTGCCTTTTGGAGTGGAAATGCTTACCCTGTAGCTGTCCCACTATTGAATCTCAGAAATAAGTAACTCTCATTTTGATTTTTACAGGGCTGGTAGCTGAGTCTTGGAGGAGACGGACGTGGACTTTGGGTCATGCAGCAGTTAAGATGTTGGTTCTCTGGGATGAAGTGCATGCATGGCACGTTGTGAGGGCCCTTTTGGGCCGTGGTGGAATACTGTGACTGGACCTGAAATGTCCCCAAAGGTTTGGACGCTGAAGGCTTGGCCCCCAGCGCAGAGCTCCAGCCTGGGAGATGGGGCTGAGGGGAGGTCTCTGGACCAATGGGCTGTGCCCATGAAGCTGTGCATGGAAGCAGACTGGCTCGAAGGCAGCCATCCTGGGTTGTGGGGAACCCTAGCTGGGTTTCCCGCCTGGTTTCCCAGCAAGCCCTAAGGAGACAAAACCATTAGTCACATGTGGCCTTTGCCACTGGACCCTGGCTCTAGGGGTGTGCCTGGCTCTTCATTATTATCCTAACAAACCAGGCCTATTCCAGCCAGGAGGAAGTCACTTTTGTCCTAATCCACTAATACTCCCCTCTTTCTGACCCAAATTGCAGGAATCCAACTGGTCTTGCTGCCACCCAGGACCCATTTTGTGTCAGTAAGCTCCTGAGTAAGTCCTACCCTGTGCAAGCTGAGATCTCTCTGCCTCTCTTCCTTTGGTCTCATGGCACCTGGAGCCAGTCATCATAAACCAGGACTAGGTGGTCCCAGAACAAGGGCATGGGCAGTGCCATCCTCTCCTTTGTCTCTTGCTTTGGCTGCCAGGTGATGAGATCAACGGCTTTGCTCCATGTGCTCCCACCATGGTGGACACCACAGCCCAGAGCAGTTCCACCCCCAAGCATGGGCTGAAATACCCAAAACCATGAGCAGAACCAGATCCACTTTTTCATAGGCTGATGATCCCAGGTGTGTGTTGGAGTAACAGAAAGCTGAACACCACCCCGTGTGACAGAAAGACAAATAGAGGTCGGAATGCTTTCAGCTAGACGGTTGGGGCAAAGACAATTATTCATTATGAGTTCCTTGTTTTCCAAGGGTGGTGCATTTAATTGGCAGTCCTGACAGGTGTCAGGTGCCATGGGGACACAGAGAGAAACGTTGTCAAGTGTTTGTGGACTCTGTCTCTTGGGATGGCTTAAGTCTCAGTGCATTGGTTCTGGATGGTGGGACCCCAAATCCCCACACTATATTACGTGGTCACATCACCCACCCAACCCAAAGTGTCTCTCGTGGTGGTGGAGCACCCAGGGCGCAGGGTCTCAGAGGCTCAAAACAGGTGCTCAGAAACCAAGTACCGGAGAACAGTCAGCATTGGGGAGGGTTGGGATGGAAAGTGGCTGGGCTTGGGAAGAGAGTCTTTGGGAATCTGGGGAGGGGCAGCGAGGAGCTTCCTTCCTTTGGTCTCAATGCAGCGCCTGGTGCTTTTCAAAACAAAAGACTGCAAATGTTCTCCACTGGAATTAAAAAACAAACCAGGGAGTCTTGCAGCATGTATGTTTCACAATTTTATAACCAAACTACAAATTGCTTGGAGTTACAACATCTTAATTTGCTGCCTTATGTAGAAACCTCTTTATGAAGTAAATTCTATTAAAATGTTTCTAAAATCTATCACACTTTTAATTTTATATATTTATCTCTGATGTGCTATTAGACTCTTTTTTTGCTGATATTTAATTTAGAGACTTCTGTTTATTTAAAATGATAGTTTACTCTTTTATTTTCTTGTATTTTGCTAAATTATTTAACTTTCTTTATTCATTTTACTTTGTTTAATAATAGTGTTAAACCTGAATATTCTTACATTGTGATGCTCAGGGGTTTGAAAATTGATAAATTCTAAAGATCACTGATTGAAATTTTGGCATTCCTAATTACCTTGCTTTTTGTTCCTGCTTTCAAGTCTTACTGCAATGTGTTATGGGATTAAACATTTCTACCCTGATGTAATCACATCTTCATTGAATTAATACCTAGTCAACGATGCAAGCTGTCTATCACCAGTTTGGGCTTTGCATATTTTTATGAAAATATATCAATACCTACCATCAATGTGGACTGTCATGTTATTTCATAACTCAGATATGATGTGCTCATGTGGTAATAAAACATCTCTGTAATGACTTCCCTCCACCAACAGGAAGCACACTTTGCATCCACTTGGAGCCAAAGGTTAAAATGTAAATGATTGTAGGAAAAAGAAATTTAAGAAGGTAGAGAAAATAATCCACTTCCTAAAGATGGTTTTGGAGCTTGGTGGTGTCCAGAGTGCCTAAAGGAGTGGTGAAGCAAAGAATAAAAACCAGATCCAAGACCAACCCCCACCCCACCCCACATCCCCGTGCACGAGCACACACAGAAGAAAGAGGAATGAGCTGGGGTGGGGGCTCAGGGAAATCAATTCAGCTGCTGGTTTCAACAGTTGCCAAGTAGTTGCTTTCCACCGACAGCCCTCCAGCTGACTGTTTGCTAATGCTGACCACATCTGCCACGAGACCACCACACCCTCAGTTGAGTAAAACCTTAAACTAAACCTCAGTGCTCTCTCTGGTTGGAGTTATCTGAGTTTTTCCATTTCTGTAACGACAAAGGCATTGGTTTATGTTAGGCATAGTGGTCTGGGAGGAATGGGTGTCCTTGTATTTCCTAGAGCATGATTGTATTTGTAGTGTTCTTTACTTCACAGAGCATCATCACCAGCTAAAAGGCAAGGAGAATTTGCATTCCATAGGTTGCATGGTTGGGAAGCAGACCCAGGCCACTAGACCTGAGGACAGGGCTGCTAGGAACCTAACCCAAGATCGGTTTATGCAAGATGTGGGCCTGTCACTCACTTGAGACAGTCATCTTTCTCAGCTGAGCCTCAGCCTCAGGAGCACACTGAGAACGTGGGGATGGTGAGGAGTGCTAGTGAGAACAAGCAGGCACTCACTAGTACACCCACACTCACTAGTACACCCACACTCACTAGTACAGCAGCACACACCAAGATAACAACACATGTTAGTGTAACAACACACACTAATATAACAAGGCACACTCATCAATATAACAAGGCACACTTATTAATATAACTATATACCCTAATTACCCAATATACACTAATATAACAAGACACACTTAATACAAGTTACCAAAGTCCAGGGGAAGTAACTTTAAAAAGGTGTTTAAAGATGTTTTTCCTCCCAAATAATTATACTACAAGCTACACTGGTGTATTTCATACAGGAAAATATTGAAATTTGAAGGAAGCTGTATGTTCAGAGAAGAGAGTTCAGAGAATATTTGAGCAATAGAAGGCACTGAGAGAGTCAAGGTACTGAAGACAGAGATGTTGAGATATTTGTAAACAGACTCAGTTTCAACATGTCGATGAATGCCCTAAGTGATGGTGCTACATTGCGTGAAGAATGTCACACTCAGAAGCAGGTTCTGGGCCTTCCCCCAGCTCTTCCACCAAGCCTGATGGGAGACCAGCATCTCTAGCAGCATGACTGGGTTGGCGGTGGTCTCTGCTCCTTCAGGATAGTGTGAGTTTGAAAAAGGTCTCTTGGAGGCCCATCAGCAGGTGCAGACTCTATGCGGACCCAAGGATCTGGTCTACCTGAGGGAGCTGCACAAAGGAATGTGATCAGCAGCTGTGTCCAATTGTGAGAGAGGAAGCAGGATCAGAGATGAGGAAACTGGGTGGGGCTTGATGGCTCCACAGGTAAAGACGAGATTATAAGAGAGACAGTGCTTTTCCTGGTAATTTATTGTGAGGCTACTTTGTACTGATGGAGAGATGCTCATGGAGCAAATTATTTGGTGCAGGGAACCAAAAGCACAGGTGGAAAAATAAGCTTTAAATGGGTTGAGAGAATCCTCTGCCATAAGGGGGAAGGGCTTAGCAGAAGTGGATTTTTGTGTGTGTGTGTGTGTGTATGGAGCGGGTACCAGGGATTGGACTCAGGATGTTTAACCACTGAGCCACATTCCCAGCCCTTTTATATTTTATTTAGAGACAGGGCCTTGCTAACTCGCTGAGGCTGACTTTGCATTTGGGATCCTCCTGCCTCAGCCTCCCAAGCCTCTGGGGTGACAGGTGTGCACCATCACTCCCAGCTATAACCATTATAAAAATAACAGTGGGTTATTTTTATTTATTTATTTATTTTTTACTGTGGTTTTGTTAAGTGTTGGACAAGCCTGTTGACTGCTGCTTCCCTGATCAAGCAGAAGGTCCCAGAGTGATGCTCAAGGAGGAAGGCCCCTCACACTGGGGAGATGCAACCTCTTCTTCCTGGACTGCCCCCAGAGGTTAGTCAGCTCCTCAGCTAATTGCCCTTGGGACGTGGCTTTCCCCAGAAGATGTAGCACCAGGAACAAGCCAGGGCCCTTTGATGAGGCTTCTGTTTCCCACCCAGGAGCCCCTGTCTCGCTGAGGTGGCTTTTCCAGGATTGGGTCCTAGAAACGTGTCTCAACAGACCTTGATTTGAAGTCAGTGACCCGTGGTCTGGGAATTATTTGGACATGGATCCCAAGGCTTGTTCTCTGAGGACAGGAGAAACGTGAGCTCTGCCCCTCACAGTGAGTAGGCCGGCAGTCTGTGCAGCCCGGGTGTCCGGGGTCTTGCTGGGGTCATGGAGTCCACGAACCTCACAGTTCCCATCCCAGTCAGCTGCTTCTGTCATTAGGGTGATGGTGATGTTGCCTGGGCCAGGGGAACTGTCTGGGATTCAGAATTGTATCTTGTAACTTCTCATAAATGCAAGCCAGTGTCATGCAATTGCTTAGTATGACACCAACCCTCAAGAATTAAAATAAGAACACCACGGATAATGATGGCTGTGATGACTAGAATGATAGATTGAGAGGCACTAGACATACAGGTGACACAGGTGCGCAGGCAGACGTGTAGCTAGACCTGCAGTCCAACCCTGGAGCTCCAGCCCTGTGGAACTGCTGCAGAGCAATGGCTTACCCTGGCTTCTTCCTCCAGGAGGGAAGCTCTGCAGGCCTTTGAAATCGGGAGCTGCTGGCTCAAGCAGTGGAGTGGCGTCTGTCAATCAAAATGACAGAGTTTTAAATGACAGGACTGTGAGTCCCTGTGGATAGCAGCAAGGCTGGAGCCTCCCACCCTTCCAGCCTCTGCCACTCACTGCGCAGAGCAGACAGACCACAGCAACTAGTCAGGAGAGTTGGTGCGAACAAGAAATGGTCCCACTTAAGGGGGAAAGAGAGCAGTATTGGTGTGAGAGTCAGGGCGTCTTCTCATGGGCCAGGAAGACAAAAGGTGAGTCAAGAGGAACAGGACTTGATGTGGGAAAAGGTGTTACAATCAGCCTCTTGTTAATAACCAAGGGCTGTTTGGGACACTGTTTCTCAGGCGGTTACGGGGCACACTGGCTGTGGCAGATCCGTGACGAGGGGGGAGGACCTGGGCTGCATCATAAGCCGAGTGTCTCCTACACAGAGCATCAGGTCTTCATGAGCAGGCACAGTAAGTGCTGCTGGTTGGAAGGCATCTTTGCTGTAAAATTACAAACAGAATAAGGAGAGATCTCCTTCTCCTCATTAAAATGTAAATGTTTATTACATTTCAGTTTTTTTTTAAATGGTCAAAATTCTGCCTTTTCCTCAATTTTGCTGTTAACCTAAAAGTATTCTAAAATAATAACTTAAAATTTTAAATACACTTGAAAAAGTTTAAATCAAAGAATAAAATGGATTTGGGGCTGGATGCTGCTGGGTGAGAACCAAAGGTGTTGCAGAGGACAGGTCTTTCTGACTTGTGGTTCTGGTCTCCCTTTCCGGGGTCCTTCCAGGGAAGCACTTGTATTTTCTCAGACTTGAGGTTCAGCAAGAACTCGAGTCTGCATGTCCAGGGCATCGTGCTTGAACACGAGGCCGGGCACTTCACTAGTGGGTGATCGTCTGACCTGGTCCTATGATGCCTGAGCAGACACGGGGGACAGTAACCATTGCTCTTTCATTGGTTGGCAGAGTCACCCTGGAGGAACGGTGCATCTGGGAAGTGTGCCAGGCCAGGAACCTCGGTTCTGCCCCTTAGGAGAGGCTATGAGTACCCCATCAGCCCATGGCACAGCTCTCTGCCTGCAGTGGCTGGAGGCTGCACTGGGCTGGTGCCATGGTGCAGGGTGTGGAGCCAGCTTGTGGACGAAACCCCACATGAGGTTCTGGGCACAGGCAACCTCTAGGGTGTGGTGGGCAGGCCCCGGAGAGCTGCTCTCCCACACCAGGCCAGCAGCACAGCAGTGCCCTGAGACTGAAGGGTCATGGGGGGACTTGGTGTCCCTGGCTGGTCATGCATGTCCCTGTCTTGCCAGCTCTGTCCTGAGCATTCCTGTCACCTGATGCTTCGGGCACAGGTGTTCCTTGTGCCTTTCCCAAGGCTGCCTTGTAGATGCAGCAAGGGAATCTCAAGGACAGCTGCCCGTCTTTGAGCGGGTGGTCAGCACCTGTGCAAGCCCAGCCCTTCTTCCCCTCCTGAGTCCCCCCAGGGGCAGCTCCTCGCCACACCTGGCATGCACAGGGCTCCCTAGGAGGAGGGCGGGAGGGGAGGCTCCTGCTCCCTCTTGGCAACTATATTTTCTTACACCATGCCTCTGCATCCTCCAGTTTTAGAAATCCTAATTATTTAAGAGGACAATTTTCCATCAGAATGTCTAACAAGATTCCAACTGAAATTTAAACTGCACCTGAGGATTCTAAATTTTATGTAATAAATAAACAGAAAGCAAGAGGAAAAATTACAATCCTAGCTAGGTCAATTCACTCTCGTTACCAGAAGGACATTGATTCCATGTTGCAATAGAGATAAAAATCAGATGATTCAATTTGAAAACAGATTATGCAGTTCTCTACTTTTTTAGTACTCACTTGCCATACAGGAATTGTAAAAGGACCAGTGCAGCAGTTGTGTCTTGAGAAATGTATGGTGAGGAGGCTCAAATGATTTGGGGATGAGTATGAGTTTCACTCCATCAGCTAATTTATAGAGACCAAAAGAAGTCCATTTAGGGGATCTAAAATCAACAGCAGAAGAGACACAAGATGAACATTAATTTGACATTCAGTCCACACAGTTGTCAAAACAGTAATTAATTGCAATGTTTTCCCTTTTTATAAGTTTTCTTCAGGAATAGAGTCTCACCAGTACCATAAACTAAGTACAGAACTTAGACTGAAAAGTAAATTTTTGTGGTGTCACTATAGGGAACTGTGCTTTATGGCACAATTAGGACTGAAGGATTCATTTCCCAGACAATTGCTGAAAGTGGTCTTTTCAAAATATTTTCATCAGTAGAAAAGATTTTTTTTGGATATGACCATTCAAGTCTTTCTACACTCAAGACTGTTTGAGCCTCATGTAAATCACACTCCATGTCTCAAGTAGGAACAATTATGAGAGTGCAAGATAGCTCCAAAATTTCGCTTGGAGTAAGCATAAGCCTCCTCTGAGAGTAGACTGCAACCCCAGATTATGTGTGTCCAAACCTGCTTTCTTCTCTATTTCAAATGTGCTGATCTGAACCACACTAATTTATAGACTTCCAAGATGTTTAGTCATGGTCTTAATCTACCCCCTGGTAAGCCCTAATTTGTACTCAAATGCATCCTTCATCTGCTTCCAGACTTTCTGTTTTCCAGAAGTTCTTTGAAGTCTTTTCTCACTGGAGATCACCTCCTCTTTTCATTGTGGATGTTTATCTCATTTTATGCTTCTCTTTGTTACTTTAATTCATTGTGGGCAAAATAGATGTGTATATTTGAAGATCCAGATTTCTAAGTAAAATAGTTAGCTTAGTTTATGGGCTTATAATACACAATCAAAAATGTTCAATACATTTTGATATAAATTAGATCAATGATTAAAATTGGATAAAATAAAATATGCTTTATATGGATATAACTCTGCACTTCAAAATTATCATTGTTTTTCACAAAAAAATAAGAATTTTGGAAGATAACATGGCACCAAGAAAAAGAATCACTAATTTTTATATATAGTTGGGCTTAAAAGAGAATAATAATATCATCATAAATTGATGATATCATATAAAACAAAAAGCTTAATGACCAAGTTTATTTTTGACAAAATATATTTGAAGCAAAAATACCAATTCCATGAATCTCCTCAAAATACTATAAAGATACAGTGAATAGCATTTCTACATAATTCATGTAATTTTTATGATATTATGTAAATTTTCTGGAAATAGTTGTAGAAGCTAAATATACTAATATTCTCTCTCATGGCACATTTATTTTGAAGCATATTTCCATAAATCTTCAAATACAATTAAATTTCACTTATTATACACAGATCAGTACCTCAAAAATGACCAAATTCCTGGAAATAATTCCTTTGGCATATTTCTATTTCCTAGACATTAAAGTCATCTTTAATATATCTTCTACCTTTTCAGTGACAGAAAATTTTTGAATTTTAAGTAAACTTCTCCTGTAGGCTCAAAATTCACATATAACTATGGTACTAATAAAATTAGTGATGGGTGTTACAAGAAAATTCTTAGTACTTTTAAGGGAATTGTTTGAAATGATACACTAGATCAATACATGATCTTTCAAACAAATTATAATAATGAAAGCACAGCAATAAATTTGGAATAAAGAAAATATAGATATTTATTAGCTAGAGGACTTTGAAAACATGCTTTGGACCTAAAAGACAATTATTTTGCTTTGTAATTACAGCACTTTTCCCAGCTGTGTGATGAGTTGTAGGTCCGTGTTTTTGTTTTCTGATCTCACATGCTTCATTTATTCAGATGTATTAATGTAATATATGCTTATATGAGTAATTTGCAATTATATGCCTCTTTCTAATACAGAATATTTTTTTTAGAAATTCTTGGTAATCACACAGTTTCTAAATTAGAGAGCAATTACCATGAAAGCTAGAAAATGCACAGTGGCTTAAAGAACTCCTCATCCCAGAGTCTAGCCTTAGAGTTTTCACATAGTTGATGGTCAATAAATTTATATGGTTCATAAAGTTAAAATCTGTTGAATTTTACAGTAAAAAAATAGGAAACCAGAGAGGTGCTTCTTCACACATGCCAAGCTGTCATTACTGGGAAACCCAAGGAGTCCTACAGGGCAGTCTGTCCCTCTGATGGATGTAGTTATTTAAAATCCAAGTCCTGCTTTTCTTCCCCACAACTTTGGGTTTCCTGTGTCATCTTGTTCTTTGTGTTTCATTGACCAGAGAAGGAGATAGGTTTACAATTATTTGTTCATGCTAAAGACAAAAAACAAACAAACAAGCAAAAAAAATAAAAAAAAAAACTAAAAATCAACTCATTTTGTGAAAACATCAGAAATTTAAGTACAGTGATCAGGGTAGGATGACATTCAACTGACCTAAATGTTCCTTTAAGAAACATTAGATTCAGACATTTCCATTGTGACACAAATGTGTATGTACACACATGAAACTAATACATAAAGAACTAATGAACACAAATATTCCTCCTCTAAACTTTTAAATTATATTCCTGTGTATTTTCAATCCAGGAATGGGAAATTACTAGCATGTTCATTTGAGTTTCAAAAATATTCAGTGTGCTTCCAAACTCTTTTATCATGATCGTCTTATTTGTCATCTCCTGAGAGAGTCCAGGGTCAGTAAATTTTTAATTTTTTTGAGTTAAATTGGATCCAAAGATTTTATGAGATATATAAGTAGTTTATGGCATTGTGATATTGCCCTCTATGAAATGAAGTTTTGAACACAGAATCTCATTTCATTCTAAAAGTTTAAAAAGTTATAATTACTCAAAGTATAGAATTCACATCAATAGTAGTTCTATTTTATTTATTAATATTACAGAAGCAAGTTTATAAATAAAAAATGCTAAATTATAGATGGAGATATGGCTCAGTGGTGGAACACTGGCCTAGCATGTGTGAGGTCCTGGGTTTGATCCTCAGCATCACATGAAAATAAAATAAAATAAAGGTTTATAAAATATCAAGTTAAAACTCATGTCTTCTTTTATAATATGTATACAAATAAGTAATGTTTAAAATCTCTAGATGACATTTCATATGTAAGTTGTATCAGTAGAACTCATTAAACTTAGTACAAATGGGAAACTAAAATTAATCATCATTCCCTATTTTAAAAAAATGTCTCATTTTAGGAGGATATAAATTAAAGAAGCAAACATTGTCTGAAGAAAATATCCTCAATGTACCATACGGAACACAGTTCTCTGGGCTCAGTAGAACTGTTGGAGCTGAAGTCTCTCTTCTGCAGCTACAAGAAACCTCACTAGTATGCTAAAATTCCCTCCTTCCACAGCCTTTCCATGACCCAACTGCACACTACTTCTGAATCTAAGAATGCAGAGGCACTTATCCAGATGGATGAGGCCAGGGAGGATGTGGTACAGGTAATAGCCTAAAGAGTTGCATGTTTTAAGGTGGCTTTGCTAGAGTTAGAAAGGTGATCACATAAATGAAACTCTTGGAGGTAGGTTAAGAATTAGGTGGGCTCCATGCTCTCCACCAAATGCCAATTTGTTTGAAAGTTTTAAGTTGTGCTCCACCAGGGCCCAGCAATTGCTGGTCCACACTGGAACACTGCACCCCAGGGATCTCCACTGCATTCCACTCATGTGGTAAAGGGCATGTTCCTAGTCTTGGGGTCAGTCTCCAAACTCTATCTCTCCTGTCTCTTTCCTTTCAAATTCCTGGCCAGTTGCATATCTCCCAGCTGGTCCTTCAAGTAGCCAGATTGAATGAGGAGTGGAAAAGCTGGGTAGGTTTTCACAACTAGTAGTCCCCTATGTAAACCCCTCTCCATGTTTGATTTTCTTCTGGTGACTTAGGCACACTCTATCTCATGCAGATGTGTTAGCCAGGTCTGTATTCAGGGCCAAACTCAGATTTTTAAAAAAATCAGCTCCCCCAGCTTCTGGCATAAGCACCATGGCTGCAAAATTTTTTATTTGTTGTCCTCCACATGCATCTGGGACAGAATTGGCTTCTTTCCCATACAAGGATATTGTGAAGCACATTTTTCATTTTAGCCAATAAACTCTCCATACCCAGAAACATATCAGACATCCTAAAATGTGGGTTTCTTTAATTCTTTTATCACTCCACTGTGCTCACAAAGGGATGGTTGTGACTTATGCCATGCATGGCAGCTGATGTAGATATGGGGATTTTTCCTTGCTTTATTATATTCAACTTTCTGAGTTCCCAATCACTTTGAATGATCACTATAAAATTCTGGTAAAATTTCCCCACACACACCATTTTTGGGCACCCACGTGATTGAGAAAGTTCCCATATGATTTCATGTCATGAAGCAGTTAGGAAAGTGACCTTCTATATGCCATCAACTTGAAATCTCCCTCATAATTCCATATTCCTGAGGTCCCAGATACTTCAGAGGCTGAGGTAGAAAGATCACTTGAGCCAAATAATTCAGGGTTGGCCTGCCCAACACAACACAGAGAGACCACATAACAGGATGTCCTTTCTTTCTACTTCCCTAATCATACAACTCAAGGTCTTTGGAAAGGAACAAACTTATCCCCAAACCAGTAGAAGAAAGAAAATAATTAAGATTACAGCCAAAATCAAATATATTGAAAAGAAAAAAAAATCAATGAACAGTTGATTCTTTTAAATGATAAACAACCTGGGTAAGTTATTGGAAAAACTAATCAAAAGATTTTAAAAGACCCAAATTAATAAAATCAGAAAGAAAAAGGGAGAAATCACCATGACATCACTGAAATCTAGAGAATCATTATAGTGTGTTTTAGAAACTTGTATTCAAATAAATTGAAAAACCTAGAAGAAATAAACACATTTCTAGACAACTGTGACCTGCAAAAATTGAATCAAGAGAAAAAATAGCCAACAATAACTAGCAATGAGATAGAAGCAGTAATAGAAAACATTCCCACAAAGAAAAGTCCAGACACAAAGAGATTCTCATCTTAATTCACTTAGACAATTAATTAATTCTATTATACAAGAAGAAATACCAATTATCCATTAAATAGAAAACATGGAACACTTCCAAATTCATTCTATGAAGCCAGTATCACACTCATACCAAGACACATCAAGGAAAGAAAACTATAGATCAACATCACTGAAAACTTAGATATTAAACATTATTATTAAGTTCTTAAATATTAGCAAATTTCATTCAACAATACTTATGCATCATGACTAAGTTTATTTACCCTAGATGTGCAATGGATGGTTTACCATAGAGATATCAATAAAATGTAATTCATTACATAAATACAATTACACACACAAAATCATTAGTCATCTCCATAGATGTATAGAAAGCCTTTGATAAAATTCAGCACCAATTCATGATAAAAGAATACTGAAGGAACTAGGTATAAAAGAAACTTACCTCAACCTCAAATTTAATATATGTTAAAAACACAGACCCAAGTAAACATAAATAGAGGGAAACCAAAATATTTCCTCTAACATCTACAAAAAAAGATGTCCACTCTTACAACTTCTAATTAATATAGTACTAGAAATATTAGCCAGAGTTACTAGTCAAGAAAATCACAGGGGATAAAAATAGGAAAAGAAGACAAAGCAATACTCTTTATAGATAAAATTATCTTATACTTAAAATATCCAAAAATATCAATCAAAAGACTATTAGAGCTAACAAACAAATTCTGCAAAGTCATGGGTTACAAAATAAACATGCAAAAAGCAATGTCTTTGTGTCCTCTATTCTGTACCATTGGTCTACCCTCTTGTTTTGGTACCAGTACCATGCTGTTTTTGTTACTATTGCTCTGTAGTATAGTTTAAAATCTGGTATCACTATACTGCAAGTTTCACTCTTCCTGATTAGAATTGCTTTTGCTATTTTAGGTCTTTTATTTTTCCAGATGAATTTCATTATTGCTTTTTCTCTTTCTGCGAGGAATGTCATTGGGATTTTGATTGGCATTGCATTAAACCTATAGAGTACTTTTGGTAATATGGCCATTTTAATTATATTAGTTCTGCCTATCCATGAACAAGGTATATCTTTCAATCTTCTAAGGTCTTCTTCTATTTCTCTCTTTAGGGTTCTGTAGTTTTCATTGTATAGTTTTTTCACCACTTTTGTTAGGTTGATTCCCAAGTATTTTATTTTGTGTGTGTGTGGATATTTTGAATGGGTAGGTTGTACTCATTTCCATTTCAGAGGATTTGTCACTGATATACAGGAATGCCTTTGATTTATGCGTGTTGATTTTATATCCTGCCACTTTGCTGAATTCATTTACTAGCTCTAGGAGTTTCTTGGTAGAACATTTTTGGGTCTTCTAGGCATAGGATCATGTCATCCGCAAATAGTGCTAATTTAAGTTCTTCTTTTCCTATCTTTATGCTTTTAATTTCTTTCATCTAATTGCTCTAGCCAGTGTTTCGAGAACTATGTTGAATAGAAGTGGTGAGAGAGGGCATCCCTGTCTTGTTCCAGATTTTAGAGGGAATGCCTTCAATTTTTCTCTGTTTAGAATGATGCTAACCTGCGGCTTATCATAGATAGCTTTTACAATGTTGAGGTATGTTCCTCTTATCCCTAGTTTTTCTAGTGTTTTGAACATAAAGTGATGCTGTACTTTGTCGAATGCTTTTTCTGCATATATCAAGATGATCATATGATTCTTATCTTTAAGTGTATTGATGTGGTGAATAACATTTATTGATTTCTGTATATTGAACCAGCCTTGCATCTCAAGGATGAATCCTACTGATCATGATGCAAGATCTTTTTGATATGTTTTTGTATCCAATTTGCCCGAATTTTATTGAGGATTTTTGCATCTATGTTCATTAGAGATATTGGTCTGTAGTTTTCTCTCTTTGAAGTGTCTTTGTCTGGTTTCGGAATCAGGGTGATGTATTACAACTACCTTATATTAGACAAAAGTGCTGAAAACATGTAATGCAGGAAGGATAGCATCTTCAACAAATGGTGCTGGGAGAACTGGAAATCCATATGCAACAAAATGAAATTGAATCCCTTTCTCTCACCTTGCATAAAAGTTAACTCAAAATGGATCAAGGAGGTAGGAATCAAACCAGAAACTCTGCATCTAATAGAAGAAAAAGTTGGCCCTAATCTGCATCTCGTGGGATTGGGCTCCAAATTCCTTAATAGGAAAACTATAATACAAGAGTTTAAATCAAGAATCAACAAATGGGATGTATTCAAACTAAAAAGTTTTTTCTCAGCAAGAGAAACAATAAGAGAGGTTAATAGGGAGCCTACATCCTGCTACAAATATTTATCCCTCACACTTCAGATAGAACTCTAATCTCCAGAATATACAAAGAACACAAAAAGTTAAACAACAAGAAATGAAATAACCCAATCAACAAATGGGACAAGGATCTGAACAGACACTTCTCAGAGGAGGATATGCAATCAATCAAAAAATAAACAAAAAAATACTCACCATCTATAGCAATCAGAGAAATGTAAATGAAAACCACTCTAAGATACCATCTCACTTTAGTAAGAATGGCAGCCATTATGAAGTCAAACAAGAACAAGGGCTGGCGAGGATGTGGGGGAAAGTGTACACTTGTACATTGCTGGTAGGACTGCAAATTTGTGCAGCCAATTTTGAAAGCAGTATGGAGATTCCTTGGAAAGCTGAGAATGAAACCACCATTTGATCAGCTATTCCCCTTCTCAGACTATACCCAAAAGACCTTAAAAGAGCATACTACAGGGACACAGCTACATCAATGTTCATAGCAGCACAATTCACAATAGCTATACTGTGGACCCAACCCAGATGCCCTACAATAGATGAATGGATTAAAAAAAATGTGGCATTTATACACAATGGAATATTACTCATCACTAAAAAATAACAAAATCATGGCATTTGCAGAGAAATGGATGGCATTAGAGCAGATTATGCTAAGTGAAGCTAGCCAATCCCTAAAAAACAAATGTCCTCAAACCAATCCTTCATGGATAACGAGGAGCAACTGTACTTGTGGGAGCTTAAAATCATGCAACACTTAAGAAAGGAAGTATTTAACAAAATTATAAATGCACTGCCAATGGCACAGGGATCCCACTTCTAGGAATGTATCCCACAGATGGACCTGCACATGTATAAAATGATATGTATAAAAGCTGTTTCACCACAGTAAGGTTTGTGATAAACATAGAGACAAGCCCAAATACCCAAAAGGGGGGCTGGTTAAATAAACAAGGCACTTAATAGACACTGTTTAAACACAGCTGTTTTTTTTAAAGTGTTTTCTATAAATAAATATTATATTCTTTCTAAATAAATACTAATAGGAAAAGATCTTAAGAACATATAAAGAATAAGCCATGGGACAGAATTACTCACATAGTATGCTACATTTTATATACAAAGAATATAGTGCACTGGCATTTCTCCTACTATAAAAGGAAACAATTGACATCTATGGGAAATAAACTAAAGGAGGTTATCTAAGAAAGAGGGGTGAAGGGGGGGCTAACGCCATTGGAAATCGGATTTTCCCAGGCATGCCTGTGTCATTTTAACTTTTGAACCATAAGAACATGTTATCTACATTAAAAGAATTTTTAAACATTAAAAAGAATACTTACAGAAAAAAAGAGAAAGAGGAAACCTATAGATAAGACTTAAAACCAAGCTTTAAAGAGATATTTTGCTTTGAAATTAGATGCTGGAAAGCATTCTTGGTATGGTCATCACAAAAAAAAATATGCTTTCTCCCCCTTCAATCAAGTTAAAGGATATGATAATCTGTTTTTATAAAGCTATTTGAATGAGTAAGAAATTTGGAAAGAGGAGAAAAATGTACAATGAGGACACTCTAGTATAATGGTTCTCCAAGTATGGTCCCTGTACCAGCAGCATCAGCATCATGTGATAATTTGTTAAAATTAAAATTCTGAGGCTCCCACCCAGACTACTGAATCAGTAACTTTGTACTAGTCCAGCAATCCTGGTGATATTCTCACGTCTGAGAGTCACCAGTCTTGTCTGGTGCTTCCCACAGTCTCCATTTCAAACAAGCTCCAAGACCTAGGATCACACTTGGATAAGCAAAGCTGAAGTCCTCCTGGGGGAAAAAGGTATGTAACCTTCATATGAGTTTTCTATGAAATCTGTCCTCAGTACCAGATGGAAAAAGTCCTTATATAGGCTTTCTAGCCAAGAAATATCATGGATCTAATTTCCTACATAAACTGGGTACACAGAAAATAAATGTTTTCAAACACATTCTTATAAAAATAATAACATCTGTGAATCATCGAAATTCAACTTAAGGATGTCTCACTTGAAAAAAAATTATAAGTGGACCTACAAACTTTCAGAAATAGGGCAAAGAAACAAAATTAATCCATATCCATAAATTCTGCTTCTGTTGTCTGAACAACTTAACCTCAAATGCATTATTAACTGCCCGCCATGTGCTCTCCATGGAAAAGCACCAAGAAGTTTGTTTCCCTCAAACCCTTTTCAGAAAAATTGTCCTCATGTTTATGAACACTGGTCTTCCATTTGTTTTACAGGAGGAGAAAGATCTCTATAGGAATCTTCTAAATAAAGAATTCTGGTTTAGCAGAGCGCAGTGCTGACGCCCAGATGGCACAGCAGTCTCAGAGCAGCGGCAACAGCAGCATGCGTCAGCCCGAATTCCCCCTAGCATTCCCCGAGACCCCAGCTGCCTGGGACCCCCACCCCAGACCCCCATCTTGCTTGGCCTGCCAGGCCCCAGCCCTGCCGCCTGGCGCCAGGCCCCGCTGCAATTGCTCCGCCTAGAGCTGCTGCACACCCCGAGCCGCTCCCCCTCACCTTGCCTTCATCTTCCTGGCTTGGCCCCCTGGCTGCCAGCCACCAACCCACTGGCCACCATGTCAGTGGAGCTGGAAGAGGCTCTGCTGCCCACAGGGGCCGAGGGGCCCAAGAGGGCAGCGAGTGTGAGTGGCGGCTGCTGCAGTTGGCAACAAGGCCCGAGTCCGCCCAAAGCGCAGGAGCAGAGGCAAGAAGAACCAACAGGGCAAGTCCAGCCAGCTGGTGGTGGAGATGGTCTGCAGGCTGGGTGAGCATGCTGGCCACATCTATGTGGAAGCCAGGAAAGTGGTGTGGTTCGATCAGTAGAACAGCCCACCTACCTCAAGTGCTCGGTGGGCACTGATGGAGAACGCAAGGCTGCTGCAGATCAAGGGCACAGGCGCCAACAGCTCCTTCAACTCAACCCCAAGAAGCTGGAGGCCAGTGAGCGGTGCACCCTCCCCCGCGCCTGCTGTGCACAAGCCCAAGAAGCCAGAGGGGGCCTCATCGTGGGGACCCTCGACCTGCCAAAAGTGCCACAGCCGACAAGCACACGCCCAGAAGGCTGCTGCCAAGGACAAGGGCAGCGGCGGTGGCGGGAAGAAAGAAGGTGAAGAAGGCGGCCAAGCCCAGCGTCCCCAAGGTGCCCAAGGGCTGCAGTTGAGCACCCGGCCCGCCGCATCCAAAGTTGAGGAGGACTGTCCCTGCAGCAGTGTGGCCTCCCCTCCACTCCCCTCCCCCATGCGCTGCGGAGGCTGCTGTTCCCGGGAGATTTTTGAAACAGCTCCCAGCATACCCCCATTGGCTCTCGCCCTTGGCAAAGGCCATTGCCATGGTTACCGTCTCCCACCCGGTTGCCAATGGGCTGGCCGCAGTTGGCCCCCTCCCTCTACCCACCTCTGGGCTCACAATTTCTCTGTAAGCAGGGCAGCTTGGCTCTCCCCTCTGCCGCGTGCCTCTGGGAAAGTGCAATAAAAGATTGTTGACCTTTGCAAAATATAAAATAAAAAGTATTGTAGTTTAGACAGAAGGATTTAGAAGTTAAACGTGGTGGGACACTGTAATCTCAGCAGCTCAGGAGGCTGAGACAAGAGGATCTCAAATTCAAAGCCAGCCTCAGTGATGGTGAAGCACTAAGTAACTCAGTGAGACCCTGTCTCTAAATTTATAGGGCTGGGGATATGGCTCTGTGGCTGAGGTCCAAGTTCCATTTCTCAGATGTTGAAGGTTGAACACCTGAAATGCTGAGGAAAGTGTAAAAAGCAAGTTTTATTTAAAGGATAGAACAGAGATAGACTTCTTAAGAGAGAAAAGGTCCCACGGAAGGGTGGCCAAGGAAGTGTGGGTATTTTGCTGCTTTTATACTTTTTAGAATTTTTTTGTACTCATGGTGTTGTAAGGACAAAGGAGGCAAGGCACCAAAGATAGCAGGAAACAGTTTTATTTAGCTGCAGCCAGGTTCAGAGGGCACAGCTTTTGCTGTAATTAATCAATCCCCTGAACCCCAAGTTCAGGGAGTTTCAGAGTTTTATACCCAGCATATAAGGGGAGGGGCTCAGAAGTTCAGAGTCTGCAGAAGTTCACATAAATCAGCTTTTTCTTTCACTGTTCTGGGCAAGTTAATTCTTCAAGGACAACACCTGGGAAGGGGAGAGCTTCTTCTCCCCTTTTTTTCCTCCCCTTGCAAGCTGTTACCATGGAGCCCTTTTGTAACTTATCTTAAAAATGTAGACATCTCTGTGAAGCCCAGCTCAAGGCCAGAGTCCTTGTTTGCACATTTCCTCAAAGTACTATACTGGATACATTTGTGAAAAACTAATAAGGGGGTGTCCAGCACCTGGAGTGCTGGTATCTTCTTGGTCAGTGGCCAAGTAAACAGGGTGACAGAAAAATAGGAAGTTTATCTACATTTAACTCTTTCACAGAGACTCTTTTGCTGACAGTACTAAAATCAGCCATGGTGAAGAGGGCTTTTCTGTGGAGAAAGGGTTTACCACTTCAAAATAATAGTAAAAATGTGCATAACACAGAGTATATCTGCAACTTAATTTATTTTTTTCCCTTTGGTGTTCATGGTTTTTAACCTAGACTAAACCCAGACATTTTTTGTTTTTCATGAAACAGTTTCTTGATATGAAAGCAAGAGAACAAGATAGATCTACTGGAAAAAAAATACTTCCTCTACCAGCAGTTTGACTAAACACCTGAAGATATTAGAAGATCATTATTTTATTGTTTTCAACATGGCAAATCTGTTCTCTATAAACCCCCACATTAAAGGCTGAAGTGGACAAATCCACACAGCACAATAGAAACCACACAGAGATAATGCATTTTCAACTGTGAACCAATGGTTTCTGGCTCTTCTAAACTGTACAGTCACCTGAAGGGCTCTTTAATTTAAAAAAAAAATGTATTAAACAATGTAATCCATATCCTTGGAGAGGAATCCAGGCATCAGTGTTTTTGAAAGATTTGAAAGGAATTATCATCCATAGCAAAACTAAAAGCCACTACTTTAAATAAACATTTGTGATGAATGAGTTGCAAAGACACATAAGGTATGTGCTCATGACTTTGGCCACCAATTTGCCAGTTTGTTTTTTAGTTTGTTTTTTAAATATGAAAAATAACCGTGATAATCAACTAACAAATAAAAAATTTTATTTTTAATCAAAGTCTTGAAGATTCTTCTTGATAAGTGCTTGTATTACAGCTTTATGTTTGAGATGACTGAGCATATTATGGCAGGAGAACATGGCATAAAAAAGCACTAGGTGTTAACAATTCCTTCCAAGTACATACTCTACAATGAACTAAACAATTCCCAATATGCTTTATTCTTGTAAAGTTTCCACTAAATAAAAAACCCTTAGGAACAAACATTTCATACATGGACAATTATGAGGCAGTTATCCAAACCAGAGTACCTGTATTGTATTATTGATATCCTTTAAAACACTGATTTTTGCCCACTAAACTCAGTTAAAATTTACTGAGAATGTACCAGGCTCAGGACACAGTTCTAAGTGACTTGATCATTAATCACATCATTTTACCAAAAAATTTAATTGCATAAAAATATTACAATAAATGTGTTAAGTCATGTGTTGTGCTGCATGCCAATATTTTTTGCAATGAAGGTATCTTATACTGCTTGATTGCAAGTTTAATGACAGGCTTGGTGACATAGTAATGTGTCATTTTGTCATTTCGATATATATAATGACAGTGGTAAGGTGATGCTTACTACCATCCCCTATAAATAAGGAAAAAAAAAACAAATGAATGAATATAAAATAATGTTTACCAAATTGTTGCTGAAATTTAAATAAATAAATAAATAAAATTTTTTGTCCCAGTGTTAGAGCAAGGTGAAATGCATGAGAATAATAAAATATTAAAATAGAAAGTGAACCAATTTGAGATTTTTACTGAATCACAAGTTGTTGCTAGTATTCTGACATACCTAATTATTTGATAAACATAACTTTTAAAATTTCCATTAAAGTATGATGCTCATATAAAAACACATCAAGCATTTATGTAAAGATTCAGAAATTATTCAAAAGTAAACATGTTTTGGAGCAGCCTTGCTCAGAAATGCCCCTCTCATTTTTTTTCTTAAAGAATTATTCACATACACAATTTGTGCTTATTTATATTTATATTTTTTGTCTCAATTTCACTCTTCAAACATTCTTTAAATAGTTATTTAGTGTTCTTTGAGTAATTCATAACTGTCAGTATCCTGATGTTCAATTCTTAATGTTTTTTTTTTCTTTTTTTTGTCACTTGGATTAAGCCATGCTTCTCTTTGTTTATGTTTGCTGTACTATTTTTTATTTGTTCATTAAAGGAGCCAACAGTAGATTATGTAGTCCATTTTGGGGAAAAAGTATAAAATCTGTTAAATAAATAAAAATAGGCAATAACAGTGCTGCATCATTTTAATATTTGCTAATTGGGAAGCCATGCAAAAGTACTTCATGTTTAGGGAAGTCACAGATATTTACAAATAGCATGACTCGAAAAATTCTAAAAAGACTTGTGTTGTTATTCATTGATGTAGAATTTTTAGGGCAAATCTCAAGCACCACACATGAAAAATTAAAAGTTGGATGACCTAAAGATTCAGAAATGCCAGTACTAAATATGATTCCATGAACAATTAAATCAGAAAATTGAAGAGATACCTCTGCTTTTGTTTTTAGTGCAACATAGTTCTCAGTTTTAAAGCTAGGGACTCAATGTATTTGCCTATCAATGATCAAATGTGTAAAAATATTGTACTTATTATACTATTATTATTTAGTTATAAAATATTTTGTCTCTTAAAGTGTTATAAGAAATATATGCAGGACTTTGCATTAAGTGAAATGTGGCAGGCAGAAATTAAGTTGCAGGAGCATTTGATTCACATGTGACAGTCAGATATTTAGTAAGTAAAATTCTGCTCACCAGGTACTGTGTTTTGTGTAGGGTATATATTATAGTCAAAGTCTCCATATTTTTATTTTATTGAGCATAAGAGGGTCAAGATTTTTGTTTTACCACATGGTGAGTGTATTATGTTCTTCATAAATACTAGTAGAAGGAATACAATACTTATAAGAAAAAACTGATGATTATATGAAATAATGATTGTGTTAATTCATTCTATTTACTCATTTTACCTTATATATACAGTATAAAATACCATGATATATTTAGTAAATAAACAAAGTTGTATTTGTCAATGAAAGAAATCATCATATCACACCAATTTAAAAATATAAAAATCAATTTATTATACCTGATTGTCATGTGTTGACTTCATCCAAGTATTATGGCCATAGGCTATGCAAGGTTTTTATAGTCTTTTAAAATGTTTTTATGGAAAATATAGACATATATGTGTATATTTCTTAGTAAATTTTTGTTCATATTTCTTTTTAAGAGTCCATAGCCTCTTTATCCTTGTTGAATATTTGTGGAATTATCACTCAAAATCTACTAGATATTTTCATCTCTCTTTGTCATGGTAGACAAAAAACATTTTTTGGATGCCCTTTGAAAAAGCCACAAATGTTTGTAGATGTTTTACATTTCTTTTATTTTACTGACAGTAAAGGTAGCTGATAGATATTTCCTAAATACACAATGATATCTTATGGAGGACAAAAGGCTGTGGATGATAAAAGTGACACACTTTCCTTCTCTTTATTATATTACTCTTCTTAATGATTTACTCTTCTTGGATACTGTGGCCCCTACAAGAATTTGAGTAATATTCTCAAGGTAATTTTGTCTGTATATTTTTATTCAACTGATACATTTTTGGATTATGATGACTTTGGACTTACTGATCTGCTACACTCCTTATGTACTTATTTTACCTTAATTTCATGTTACGTATGCAAAATATATTTATCCCAGTCCAGAAGGCATTTTTTTATTTATGTTTATTTCAGCCATGACTCCACATGATACCCAAGAATATTCACCAGAAAAAGGCATAAAACATATATTTCACAAAGTGATAAATGGCAAATATAGAAGTTGTGATCTTGACGATTTACAACAAAAGAAAATATGGAAAACCACAAGTGAGAGTGAACACCAGGAATCATATAAAAAATCAGGCCTTGTTCACCACCAGAGAATTTATACTGGAGAAAAGCGCTACAAATATAAACAATGTGGCAAAGCTTTTAGTAAAATAAATGGTCTTATTAACCACAGAGTAATTCACACTGGACAGATGCCCTACCAATGGGCAGAGTGTGATAAAGTTTATAAAGAAAAATCAATCTTTATTAAGTAAAGCAGAATTCACACTGAAGAGAAGCCCTACAAATGTGAAGAATATGGTAAAGTTTTTAGTAAAACTTAAACCTTATTTACCAAAGAAGAATTGACACTGGAGAAAATTCCTACACATGTAAAGAATGTGGCAAAGTTTTCAGTCAAAAGTCACAACTTATTTGCCACAGCAGAACTCATACTGGAGAGAAGCCTCACAAATTCAAAGTATGTGACAAAGTTTTTACTCAAATATCAACCCTTATTTGCCACAGAAGTATTCACACTCAAGAGAAGCCCTACAAATGTAAGGAAAGTGACAAAGCTTTTAGCAATAAAATAGGCCTTATCCACCACAGCAGAACTTACACTGCAGAATAGTCCTACAAATGTGAATAATGTGGCAAAATATTTAATAAAAAATAAAACAATATACACCCTGATGAATGTGAAATGTGAATAAAGTGATAATACTTTTAAAGAGAAACTAAACCTTATTAACAACAGAATTTATACAGAAAAGAACCCCTACAAATGGAAACAATGCTGCAAAGCTTTTAATAAAAAATCAATTATTTTTCACCACCATGCTATTTATTCTGGAAAGAAGACATATAAATGTAGAGAATGTAGAAACATTTTAAATTCTATATCATATATTACTAGACATCATAGAAAACACTCTGGAGAGAAGCTTTATAAATGCAATCATTGAACAATTCCTCCTAGAAAGGGTCAAAATTTAATCCTCACCATAATAACCATAGCTAAGAGAAAGTTTTGAAATGTGAAAATTGACAATGTGACAATGCCTTCAAAATTTATTCACCAATACTCAGCACCTGTGAATACATACTGGTTAGAGAGAATACAAATGGAAAAAAAAAACATTTCATAGCCACATGTTTCTTAAACACTAGTGATTTTTGGAGAATACATTGTGCCCAGAAACCCTAAAAAGTTAAATAATATTTCCAAATCTTATTCAAATTTTAAATTCATTGAACATCTGAAAAATCATACCAGTAGTGAACATTGAACAGGTTTTGTCCAAAATGTATGCCTTATATAACAATGAAACATTTATAATCAACACCTTGACAAATGTGAGAGTATAGTGAAGTCATTATCTATACATTACACTTTGATGTATATGAGGATCAGTAAAAGACACAACTCATTTAAATATAGAATATAAGTACCTGTCTTTAACTTTTGATTAAATTTATTAAGCATTATCAAGTTATTTGATAGAAATGTCAGTCATAAATATCATACATATATAATGCAGAAACCTCATCTTTGAAAGCATATATTTTTTTTTCTAAATCAAATATTACTATTTTCACTTTTGAATACCAGAGAAAACAATTATAAGGAATCTATTTTTTTATGTGTAACACTGAATTGTAATATTTTAATCTTTTTTTGTATTGCAGTTTAAATTTAGGTATTTTTAAACACTGTGCAACATTCTTATGTCCTCCCTCCACTTTTTCAAATTTTGATACTGGTCTTGCCAAGTTGCGTGAATCCACACTAAGTTGCTGAGGCTGAATTTAAACTTCTGAAACTACTCAGCTTCCCAATTTGCTTGGATTACAAGCATGGACCATCATGCCCAGTTTACAGTGCATTTTTTACCTATTTATGTATGCAATATGTCTTTATAACTGAATATTTCTGTATATGTTAACACTCATGTATTGCATTGTGTCATTAAAAGACAGATATCACAGTATTCCACTTGATTAAATGTTTTGTGCAACAGTAAAACCTACTATTGAGTAAATAATACTCTAGCATCTCTTAATACTTTTACACATTTTAATCAAACTTAATATGAAGTATAATTTGCATAATCAGATCATTGTAATTTATTTTCTGTTTCTTTTATGGTGAAATTACGAGTTATAGGAAGGACATAGATATCGGAAAATAAGCCCCAGATTTTCACATCTTGATTTACAAATTTTAACATTTTAACTTTTTAACATTTTAACATTTCATAATGATTTGAATAGACTGAATTTCCACAAACTTAAAGGTAGCTCTTGCAGGAGAGAAGTGCTTTATCTTTCTTGTGTGTGCATAATGTCCTTCTAGACTTCAGCCTCATTGGAAACATTTCATTTTTATGTGAATGAGGTAAATGATCAGTGTTTTCATATACATTAGTTAATTCTGACATCACTGTTATTCTATAGGCAGTGTTATTTTAGGGCAGGAATCAGAGAAATGGATGTGGAGTCAAAGTTGAGTGAGGTCTTATACTTATGAAAAAATAATCAATGAGCTATGTTTCATAGTCTTATTTTCTGTGAACCAAGTGTTAAGAGGTAAACTGAGAAGGTTTTATGTAAAGACTAAGTTTCTTATCATAAAATGTTGGCTTACCAGCTACAATAGGGCAAAGGCTTTTTATGCATGGAATCCATTCAAAAATCATATTGAATATCATTCACAATATTATTAATATTACATAAAATTCATGAAGAACTGAGTTTAAAACAATATATGGCTAAGAACAATGCCTGGGGACATTGTACACTCTCCAATACAGACATATTTATACCAATTTAATTATACATCAAATTACACTAAATAAGAAGAAAAATCAATTGGATCAAAGCACAACAATATACAAATAAAAACGTAAAGATTTAAGCAAGAGACCAATAGTGGATGAAGTGTGGCTTCTAAATTCTAGGGGGAAAATCATCATATAATCAGAGGTAATTGAAGAAAGATAAGTTACCCACTTTGAGCTAGAACAGCATTTGAAAGAAAAAGAATCACAATGTTAGCAAAGATTATTCACTTCCATTTGTATGCTTTGTAATATATTCCAAAAGATTTCTGCATGTTTTATTTCAGTCAAATTGAGAAACAATCCAGAAAGTTAAAAAAGAAAAGTATTTCTCCTCTGGTTTTAAAAGCAAGAAAAGGAATAGAGATTTATTGAGCTAGAAAAACTTACTAGTTAGAGGTAAAAAATAGAACTGAGATTTCCAGAGTGTCTGTATAATGTATTTCAGTGATCTCTGGATGCACAGGGCATTTTTGCATAACAAAGAATTTGTTCACTTATGTACAGCTTAAAGAACATTGCTGTTTTTAGTCAGTCTTTTTTATTAATAACAGTGATGTACCTTTCAGGAGTTTCCAGACACAACAATACACAATTTCAGAAATCTTCTGGTTCATGCTCCATATATTCTGCCACAATATTCACCAGGACAAGATAATATAAACCTTTTGGCAGCCCCATCAAAGCATTCACTTCTATTAATTTTAAGGCCAAACATATACTGCAGAGAAAAGTATGATACATTGAACAACATAGTTTTACTTAGTAAAAATATTTTTTTAATGAAAAATATATCCCAACTGCTTTGTCTTGGGATTGCATTAGAAAATATGAGGTAATTATACTGTGTATTATGACCTCAGGCTCTGAGCCTTAAAATACAAGAGAATATTTTATGTTTATTTTTAAATATAGTTTTTATATTTCAAACATTCAAATCAAATTCCACAGCAATCAATGATAAAAAATAATAAAAAAAAAAACACACGAGGAAAACAACTGCAGTTTGGTGTCTCATCATGACCTTTCAATACCTGCTGTAGATTGCCTGTGGGTTCCACTTTTAATTTAAAAGATAATAATTTTTCCATACAATTTGGATCAAGTGGAGGACAAAATCTCCTGCATTGTTTTCCTGGACAAGCTGTCATACTTGAAACAACTGAACCCCCAATCAAAATATCTTTACATTCTAATTATATCAGTTCTTGACTGATCTAGCATAAAACAAATCCACTTTCTTCTTGTTGAATATCTTGAGCCCAAAGATATGTAACCTGAGAGCTAAAAGAAGTAGGATATAAATGAAGGGGTCTTTTTAGCATAAGGCAAATTGCACTTTTTTGTATTTGATTTTTCTGCTTGTGATGATGTACACTTCTCTACCTACTTAAAATATCTGCTTCCACAGACTACATGATTCATAGTAATTCTAAGGAGTATTATCTATCTTTCAATTTCAATTTTTTAGCTTTCTATATAGTTACCGCACCATCTCATGGCCAGATCAATATTTTCTTGAACTTCTTCATATATTAATCAATACACTATCTCAGATATGTTTGTTTCTAGATTGTCAGGGATCCCTCCTAGTGAATTCTGAGATGTGTGAGAGGTTGAACAAGCATAGAAATGTGCTTATAAAAAATAAGCCATGTTGTAGGTGGGAAGTAAAAGGAGGAAATATGCAAAAGTCCTCATCTAAACTTTTATATGCTGATACTACACAAGGGTATTCCAATGATGTCTGGTTTGAGGTAGGGAAGCAACTTTTCTTATACACTATGACACAAAGTTCATCAAATATGGTTGTTATAAACTTTTTGAGAACACCCAAATTTATCTTAGTAATTTCTACATTGAAAAACTACTGTTACTTTTAAACAAAACTATTCATTGCAATAAATCTGAAATAGTTCTTTAATATTGCAGAACAGAAAATTGGTGACATTACTGACTGAATGCCAATATTTTCCAAAAACACCTATAGGGATACTTAACAAAATGCATAGATAATTAAAGTAAAGAGTGAAATGACACCCAGAAACAACTACTTATAGTAAAAAAATTTATTACCTTATTTCAAATACTAGTGCACTCTTTCACTTTTTTTCCCCAAAAGTTAATTTTTTTAACCTTTTGGTATGATATTTCACTTCATTTATGTAACATGATCAATAGTATGTTTTTTTCATATGCACTCTCTGATGCATCCCAAATATATTTGCATACCCCAACACCTTAGCAGATTTCTATACACATTATTCACTAGAGAAATAGTAGTTACTTCTGAAATCTATTTTGCCCTTTTCAAATGAGGTCTTGTAGTTTTTTTAAATATCTGAAATAATTAGGATGAACTTAATTCTAATTAGCATATAGTAAATTTCTGATAAATATTTGTGAAAAAGATGAAGAAATAATAATAGCATTTATATAATCTGTACAATATGGTATGTGGTTTTTCATGTTTTTAGCTACAACTTATTGAGTATTATAACAAACTTATTATGTGGGTAAGATGGGGGTATGATGAACAAATAATAAATAAAAATTACATGCTGCATTATTAGTAATTCACCAAACAATTTTTTCAAAAACAGACTCTCTTATGTGTGGTTTTTATCAACTATTATATTATGAATGAATGAAGTTCAGTAAATGAATAATTGGAACTACATACTTGCTTAGGGTTCCTATAGCTCATTGTTAAAAAACCTTTAGTTATATAAAATTTTAATACTGTTTCTCACATTGTGACTTAATGGAATTTTGATAAAATGTACATTAATAATGCTGAAGTCTTTCATTGAATCTTATATCAGTTTATGAAATAAATATGCTATATGTGATTTCCTCAATTCTAAGTGTCTTATGTTTTAAGAAACTGTATGGACAATTCAAATTAAAGTTAACATACTAATATCAATAGCAGAAGCACCACAGGAAAAATGAAAACAAAGAATTAGGAGATTCCACCATTACAGAAGTAATTTTCTCAACATCTTTTCAATGTTCCTAACCCAGTATTGATACCAAAATTAATGAGCAACCTCTTCTCCTGCTGAGTGTGCATGATGTTATTATATAAAATGAAAACAATTGCAAATGTTTCAGAGATGCATTTTACAACAGTACTTGAAAATACAATTGATTGATCAGTATCTCACTGTGTTTGACCACATCAAATACCTTCTCAGTGTTCAAGATAAATGGGTAAAAATAAAAATAAAAATAAAAATTCAAGTAAAATCCATGTTAAACAATAACAACTATTTTTTCATAAGGAAACTGTCAACGTTTTTTTTGAAACAACATGACAATAAACTGTGCCCTATCACATAAAGGAAAGCAACAGTTATTTATTTTATTATTTGAATATGCCAAGTATTCTTTGGCAAACTGCCACATATATTGTTTTAATTTCACAGGTGTGAATTATATCTAATTTTCTCTAAATTGCTACTTATTTAATATAAATTTGTTGAGAAATTATTTCTGCATGTGCTGATTAGTGAAATATAGTGAGGAATGGAAGTCATTGAAAGCTCTATGTATTGCAATCCCAGTATGATAGGAGGAAGCTATATATAATTATGAGAAACATTGAGTAATATTAATTTGTTCCAGATATTTATTTCCCTTAGTATCCTCTTTTCACATAAACTAGTGCTTTTCAATTGAGCTATTAGATATCATAGGAAAAGCCATCAGAGCAATCAGAATAAGAAATTTAAAACAAAACAATAAAATCATAAACATCTGTTGAATCAACTAGCCAACTGTTGGATCTTAGCTTTTGACTTTTCTAAATTTCCTCCTATTTTCTTTTGATGATGACTAAGAGGAAGGTACTTCTATTAAGAGCATGACCAGAAAAATTTATGGCAATTTGTTTTTCTAAAACATATATAAAATTGACTTGCTAACTCAGAATAAAATCTATTGAGTATATCTTTTGATGGTCAAAAAATGTATAACTACACAACATGAAGATTGGCCTTTTGAAAAAAAGAATGTGATGGTGAAAACCAATTTGGAAAGGTAGTATTGAATATTTTACATAAATGAAAAGGCAGGAATATTTTAAATAGTTTTGATTATTAGATTCATGTAAAAAATTAAAAGGTAGTATCCAGGCCTGATGTGGTGGTACATACTTGTAACCTCAAAAATCATAGAGTCTGAGGCAGAAGGATCACAACTTCAAGGCCAGCCTTGGTAACTGAGATCAGATCTCATGATAAAATATCAAAGAATTGTGAATATAGATAAATGATAAAGCACCCCTGGGTTCAATTCCCAGGACTATATAAAACAGTAGTTTCCAAAATTTACACCCAAATCAGCAGCCTCCACTATATCTGCAACTATGTAAAGTTCTAAAAGGAAACTAAATTTAGCCATACCTACTACTAGTTGTATGATATTGACCATAATTTTGAAATATATACATAGGAGACCCTTCACAATGTATTAGGTGTTCCCATTATTTTTTCCAATTGCAATGAGAGAGGGAGAAAAACCAATTTAGCTTATGGGGCCACTTCTTTCTCTTCAGGCCTAATGAGTCAAATATTAAAAGGCTTTAGTGTTTAATTGATTATCATTTATGTAATCATAATGATATGTGTTCTGTGATTTCCTGCTTAATCAACATTGGACACTTTATTATTTCTGAATATCAACATTTGTACAGACCTCTACACCCCACTCTATTATTTAATAGTTACAAGTCCCTGTGTTCATGCTTCATCAGTTAGTTATTCTCTTTTAAAAATAATTATGTATTGCATTCTTTGTCTACAGAAAATTCATGAAGGTTAAAATAAGCATTTTCACAAATTTAACTTCAAAATAGTTTTCATCGCAAAACACACACCAGAAGTAAGAATAGTTTATTTCTCTAATTTATTAGCCTTTCTGACATCCAATATCAGGACATGAATGCTGCTCATGGAGGGATGTTCTTCCCATCAAGAACAATCAATACTATTTTCTTCAATCCCATCAAATGTTACAAAAAATGCACATTTTACTGTGTTTCATATGCAGAACTTGACGTTCCTTTATTTGTGTTTAGTGGGTTTTTACTTTCTTTTTCATCACTTTGTTTTTTCTGTATTTTCTAATATTCAATTCTTTTTTGTGTTGAGGAAAATAGATCACTAGAATCTTCTAACTTTTGCTACATTCAATCACTTGACTACTCACTAGCTAATATTTCTATTAAACCATCATTTTAAAAGTAGGACTGGGGTATGCTAACAAAACTATTTTCAAGGTCTACTGCAGAATCAGCATAACTTTCTTCAGCTCTGTAGTTAGAGGCACTGTTTCTATCCACAAACTTTGCTCCCTTTGTTTTATTTTTCTTCTATATAGAGTAACTCTCTTTGAAATGAGGAACAGAAAACAGCTTTTTAGAATTTTATCATTTATTAAAATCTATTTTTATTTATCGTTAAAGGATAGTCTGCTTCAGTTTAGAATACCATGTTGAATACTAGTTTTCCTTTAAATCATAGGTTATTCTGTATTTATCATCTACAATCTATCGTTAGTGATAAATACCTGGGTTCTATTCTTGCTTTCTTGAAGCTGACCATGGTTTTTCTTTTCAGGAAATTCTCTTTGTTTTAGGCATAGCTACTTGAGAAATTCAGGAGATATATTTAGCATATTTAAAATTTATTTTCTTGATTATAGAATTCAATCAAAGTGGAGTATTTCCAGACCTGATTTTCTTTCCAGTATAAACATGCAGGAAACTGGGTAAAATATGGAAAATAATATGTCTGTTTTTCAGACACCAAAAACAGGCATAGCAGGTGAGTGAAACCATAAGCAATAAGTACAGACTGGTGAAGTGAACTATAATTATATTTTTAAAATTTTTCTTAATAAGTGCAGTTTGATCAAATGCTGTTAAAACTTATGGGTAAAGGGGAAGTAAGAATAATCAAAGTATACCACTGTAAGAAAAACTTGAAGTCTGGCACCTGAGAGCAGCCTGTGGGGGAAACTTCATGTTATGATAGGAAAGAATCCCCCACTTTCCCTTCACCCTCTCACCCACTTAACCTCACCAGAAACCACCAAGATGCTTAGAATAAAAGGTTTCAAGTTCAATAGTCACACTCTCTTCAAATACAAAAAAAGTTAAAATTCAACTGAACACAGAATCTTGTTTGCAAAGTTAAGGGGATCTGAAACATCATACAAAAAGTTAGGTTAAAGAAGAGAAAATAGCCCTAAAACTCTTTTAGAAGAATAAAAATCCCAGAGTACACAAAGCCATCCTTCACAAAAGTAGTGGTGCAGGAAGTGTCACAATATCAAATTTTCAATTATACAACAGAACTATACAAAATCCACATAATATTGGTCTCAAAACAGACATGAAGAACAGTTGAATAAAATAGAAGACACAGAGACAACTGACATAAACAAAGTCATCAGATACTTGACAAAGTTCCCAAAAGCATTGGGGAAAGACAGACTGTTTAACAAAATGGGGCTGGGAAACCTGGATGTCCATTTGCAGAAGAATGAAACTACATCCCTACTCTATACAAAAACCAACTCAAAGTGCCGGAAATATCAAAGAAATACACCAGAAACTTTGCAAAGGTAGAATAAAACATAGGGTGAACACTCCAAAACATCAGCTCAGGTATTAACTTTCTTAACAAGAATGTTAAAGCTCAAGTAATAAAAGCAACAGTCAATCAGTGGGACTGCATCAAGATAAAAAGTTCTACACCATCAAAAAAAGAAAAAAAAGTATGAAGAGACAGCCTGCAAAAAGAGAGAAAATATTCACCAGCCATTCTTCTAAAATCCAAAATATTTACCACAAAACGCAAATGACCAAATGGATTACTGGGTAAAGAACCAAACAGACATTTCTCAAAAGTAGATATAGAATGGCCAACAAATACATGAAAAAGAAAGTTCCACATCCATAAGAATCTAGGAAATTGAAATTAAAACCACATTGAAAATTCATGTCACTCCAGTCAGAAAGGACATTATCAAGAATATAAGTAATAATAAATGCTGGTGAAGATATGGGGAAAATACACTCATGCATTGTTAATGGGACTGCAAATTAATGAAACCACTTTAAAAGCTGTGTGAAAGATCACCAAAAGTCTATAGGGACATCAATGATTATAGCGGGAAAATTCATGATGCCCATATTGTGAGAAAGGTGCCTCTCAAGAGATGAATAAATTGGGCTGGGGATGTGGCTCAAGCGGTAGCGTGCTCGCCTGGCATGCCTGCGGCCCGGGTTCGACCCTCAGCACCACATACAAACAAAGATGTTGTGTCCGCCGAAAACTAAAAAATAAATATTAAAATATTCTCTCTCTCTCTCTCTCTTTAAAAAAAAGAAATGAATACACAAAGGAAATGTGCTATACATATACAATGGAGTTTTACTCAGCCATAAAGAAAAATGAAGTTATGGCATTTGACAGTAAACTGATGGAACAAGAAAACATATACTCTGTGGAAAAGACAGACTCAGAAAGTCAAAGGGTGAATATTTTCTTCATATATGATGAGAGCCAGGTCACAGTTAAGACCCACAGATGACGTGAAATGTACGCTTCCCTGGTGTACCAATCTGTAGTTTGCCAGGAAAGGAAGAGATCCTCACATCTGTCACTGCTACCCGTGCAACAGGGAGCAAACCTCTGCATGCATACTTCCATGCTGTTCCCAGAATGTCCCTCCAATTACTCTTGTTTAAAGAGTTGACAACTGTCAGGGTTGGTGGCACATGCCTGTCATTCCAGCAGCTTAGGAGGCTGAGGGATCAGGATCACAAGTTTAAAGCCTGCCTCAGCAATTTAGCAAGGACCCGAGCAACTTAGTGAGATCCTGTCTCAAAATAAAACATAGAAAAAGGGCTGAGGATGTGGCACATTGTTTAAGCACAATTGGGTTCAACCTCTTGTACCAAAAAGAAAAACAAAACAAAAACAAACAAAACAAAAACCAAAAAACATTGACAAGAGAGAAAAGTGTTAAGGGATTTTTCCAGTTTGTTCCCCTAGTCAGTGCTGGAGCTGCCTGGTAGAAACCACTGTGATTCCAAATCCTCATTTTATTACAAAACCTCAAAGTCAACTTTTACTTTAGGAGAATTGCTTTCCTCATTCACATTCTCACAAATCAATTAATATCTTTCCTCATATAGAAAAAGATATTTTGTCATTTAATTCAGCCACCACAGCCAATAATTTGCTTAAGAATCTGACTAGACTATAGAAGGTAATTGCTCTCACTACTATAGCTGATATCACCCAGCTCAACACTGCTTCTTGTTGATCCTCAGGTTTTAACTTACAAAACAGGAGGTTTTATTAGACATGACCTAACACCCATACAGCTCTTCATCCTGCTCTGGAATGACTGAGCTCATCCCTCTTGAGACTAATTCTGGGCAGCAGGAGAGAGTGGCAGCTGAGTGGGTTGGCTGATTTATCCCACACTTCAACCAAGTTCATCTTGAAGCTAGCAAAGTCAGGTGAAATGACCAAGTTTTCTCTCCCATGGGCTTGGACCCTGGGGATCCATTAGAGGAAGAAGGACATGTAAGGCTTGAAGGAGGAAGGTTCTGTACATCAGAGGCAGCAGTTCATCCTTCTGTCCACTCCCCAGAAGTAAGTGTGGCATGTTTGAGTCTGTTTTACTGGAACAAGGGAAGAGCAGAGGGAGATGACTGAGCAAAGCAATAAGGAAGCAGCTCCCAAGGTGAGGAGCTCTGAGAGTTCAGCATAAGAGAATACTAGAGGTGGGAGCTGTGGGCACTGAGTGTGTTCTGAGAACTCCCTCCTGGTGCCTTTGGCTCCTCACATCAGGAGAGCTGGGTGAGATCCAGACCAGCTGCTCAGTGTCAGAATCTATTTGCTTATCCTGGCAGAGTGTGAGCACAGCTTTGGGTTTAAATATTTCAAAGTATTCAATGGACTTTTAGCAGGGTATATTGTAATTAAAATGACTCATCTTCTCTCAAAACCCAGTCTGAAGAATTTCACAAAATGAAATCAAAATTCATTAATTGTGCTAAATTAATTTGAGTTAGATTTAACCAAGAAATATTTTAGAATTGATATTTTCTTATCATTAGGAATCATTTATTTTGCACACAGAATAGGCCATGGTATAACAAAATGTAAAATATAAGAGGGAGTTTAAATGTAAAATTATTTGATGTGAAACCGTTAAAATTTTAGAATGTACTGCTATCCAGGAGTGTGAACTTAATTGAGAGATTAATATCTCTGGGTCTACCTCTTCTGAATTTAAAATATAAAAGGAAGAGAGGAGAGTGAAACTTATTCAGAGTTCTATAAGCTAAACCCAAATCTCACTTAATTCCATCTTCAAAGCTTTTACATGAGGTTATTGGAACTGAGTTAGCCTAGGCTCAGTCAAACAATTCACTTTTTAGTCCAGGGCTGACTGTAACATTTTTTCAGGGACCATTAATTTTCATTTTATTAATTAGTTTTGCTTTTTTGTAAGTTTTGCAAAATGAACTCATCCAGCTACACTTGCTGCAGTTGTATGTATTAGGTTATGTCAGATCAAGGTTATGTTTTTAAACTCTCAATATTTTATAACATGCCTTATAAAATAATCAAGGGAAACACTAATCCTTGAGACAGCTTGTAATCACAGAGCAATATTCTCCATATTGTAATGTAACAAAAAGAGTGGTGTTTGAAGATATTCTAGGAAATAAAATAAGGTCCAATACCCAATATAGAAATTTTTCTGGTCTTCAAAGGAATTATATCCTCATATCTAACTCTAAAGTTCCAGATTGCAAAATCTTCAATACAGATGAATGTGATCCTGAAGTCAATATACTCATGCATTGAATTGAAAATGCACGTGCATTTTCAATTTAGGATAAAAAGATAATTAATACAGCAATTATCATCTATATTTTTATGATACTCTGAACTCTCTGTAGCTGCTATTCTAAATGTAATCATAGGCCTCCTTATTAAATGACAAGATGAAAACTTGCAGTGCAGGACAGGGAGAACAAAAGAACTTCCTCTTTAAGGTCCATGTGCTCTGACCTAGTCGCAGATATGAAAATAGGCCTTATCTTATGGAGGACAGTTATAGTTATAGAAATTGTTTTGAATGTGTAGAAACAGTAAAGAGTTTACCAAATAGTTAAAAAATGATTGGAAATGTAAAGGAGTCACACAGGCTCAATTCCTACTCTGAGTACACACTGTAGCTTCAAAAATTTCTCTTTTCATTGGTGAATTCTACTTTTCATACTTAGAAAACGAAGACATCAGTGTCTATATTTACATAATTGGGCTGTATATGGATTAAGATAAATGAAGTAATATAAAAAAGTGTTCATACAAGCAATGACATCTCAAAGATTCCTATGTAAACAGAAAAAAAGCCTCTGACTCTGTGTTTCTGTTATCAAAATCCATGTTGGTATATCCATCACCACATAAAGTATGCTTGCTGCTGTGAAAAATAGAATAAAAATCTTGCATATTACTGTAACCTGTTATTTTTATCATGTGTTTTTTCCTTACACAAACACACATATAAAAAAGAAAAAATGAGTTTATAAGACTTCAGAAAATAGAAAACTCATTAGGGAGGAGACAATATCCAAAGTACATATTATAATAAGTATGGATATTATAGGTCACACTATATCTTCACAGGACAAGAATAATGCTTTGGATGGTGACCCCCTTTTAGGGCCAGCTGAGCAGCTTCTGTTTAGGAGGTGAGCAGCACAGCTCTGGGAGAAGACCCTGGCTTACTCAGCTGCAGCAGTGCCAGTGGGGAGGGGGAGAGCAGGCACTAAAGGTGTGGAGGAGGCGAGGTCACTGAGGATGCAGACTCAAGCACACAGGGCACTTCTGCACCCCACAGGCCATGTCTGTGGTGAACCTGAGTGCTGAGTTGGGGAGCTGGGAAAGCAGGATCCTGGCTTCCTCCAGGGCTGAGCCTAGTGTACAGTCCTAGGAATGCTCCTACTGGGAGTCATCAGGCAGGAAGGCTCCAGCGAATTCAACTGTCCTTGCTGTGTGTCATATTAAACTTTGTATTTCATGAGCATGTATGTGCCTATGACTTGCTGAAATGGTTATCAGAGAGAACTGGGGAAGGAAAATTCAATTCAGGTCTCAAAATAAATTAAGAAAAGGTACAGGTTGAAATTAAAATAATTAATTTTAAATAAACACTAATAAAGGCAATTTCTTCTTTTTTCCCTTTACTGTTTCATTTCATCTTAAATGCTCAATTTTCATTCTTTATTTCTTTTCAAGGAATTTGAGAAAATAGGTTTTTATGGATAATTGGAACCATACTTCAAATGACTTTATTTTGTTGGGGTTGTTTCCCCTGAATCAGAAAGGCCTATTTCTCTTGCTCCTGATCATCTCTGTGTTTGTTCTCACCTGTTTGGGGAACTCAGGGATGACTGCCCTCATCTTCTTGGACCCACGGCTCCACACCCCCATGTACTTTCTCCTCAGCCAGCTCTCCCTCATGGACCTGATGTACATTTCCTCCACTGTCCCCAAGATGGCCATCAACTTCCTCTCTGGCCAGAGGAGCATCTCTTTCCTGGGCTGTGGTGTGCAAATGTTCTTCTTTGTCACCATGGCAAGTTCTGAAGGCTTACTCCTGGCCTCCATGGCCTATGACCACTTTGTGGCCATCTGTCACCCCCTGCATTATCACATATATATGAGCAAAAGAATGTGTGTGAAGATGATCCTTGGGTGCTGGACACTAGGTTCCCTCAATGGCCTAGTACACACTGTGTATGCTCTTCATCTTCCATACTGCAGGTCCAGGACCATCAGTCACTTCTACTGTGACATCCCAGCCATGATGCCTCTGGTCTGTACGGACACCTGGATCTATGAGTACATGGTTATTTTTAGTGCACTCTTGGTTCTCCTCCTTCCTTTCCTTGGCACCACAGCATCGTATGGACAAGTCATTTTTGCTGTCTTCCACATGAGGTCAAAGGAAGGAAGAAGAAAGGCCTTCACCACGTGCTCCACACATTTAACTGTGGTGATATTTTACTATGCTCCTTTTGCCTACACTTATCTGAGGCCCAAGAGTCTTCGCTCACCTGAAGAGGATAAGAATCTAGCTGTCTTCTACACCATCCTAACCCCCATGCTCAATCCCATTGTCTACAGTCTGAGGAACAAGGAGGTGCTGGGAGCCATAAGAAGAGTGTGTGGGATGTTCTCCTCCAAGAAGAAATGAGCATGGCCTTCCCTGCTCCTCTGTATGGCTTCTCTCCATGCAGACTGGAACTCTCTAGAGCACTGCTGACGTATAGATGTATGTTATTCCACATATGTAATTAGATTTCTAGTAACATGTTTAAATGTGATATTAAATTATATATTATTATATATAATTAATAATTTATATATTTAATTGAAAACTCAATGATAACATTGACAATGTTGATATTATCCTATTATATGTAATATACAATATGCTATTTGTTCACATAATATTTTAAAGTAATAATAAACTGATATTGAAATATTATTTCTGTTTGACATTATACCCTTGCTGTGCTTGTATCCTGTGTTTTTATTTTGTTTTCCAGCACTGCATGTTATATCCTGTTAGCAGCTTGCACTGTGTACATTTCAAGTTTCCCACAACAACATGGGGCCTGGGTCTCCAAATATCCAGCACTTCTGGGTGGCTAGTAGTCCTCTCCTTCAGGATCACATATGGCTTATTATTCTCTCTATGGTTTCTGGTCTTGGGACAAGGAATTATACTCTTAAAACAACTATTTCACCTGGATGTGGTGCTGAAAATCACAACTTGGGAGGTTGAGGCAGGAGTATTGCACATTGAAAGGCAGCCTAATCAACTTAGCATGGCTTTGAGAATCTTATGCAGACATTTCTCAAAATAAAAATTTAAAAAGAAATTAAATGGTCTGGGAATGTAGCTTAATGGTTTAGTACCCTAGGTTTAATCCCCTGAACCAATGTGGAAAAAAGGCAAAAACAATAACAACAACAAGTTGTATTCTTCTAACATTTAGTTTTAACTTTTGTAGAGATATTGAAATCCAAATGGCTCCTAGGAAGCATAATTATTCACATCTGTAATCTTTCTCCAGGCACATAATACATAAAGAAGCTCTTTCTGCTACAGGTACCAAGGCCACAGTTTTCTCTTTGCCTTTTTCATATTCTGTGATTGTGTACTTGCCATGTTCCTTGCTTTTACTAAATATTTACCCTTGACATTTGTTATCAGTGGCTCATCTGAGCTGGACACGGGGTCTCTGATTCCCTAAAATCTAAGGAATTCCTGGGCCTCCAACAGGGCACACTAGTGTCAACATCAAACATTTCCTTGGCAGCCTTGTATCACTGTATCCCGTTCTTCCTGTTTGCCTGGTCAGTTCCATGAGCCATCAACCATATGCCCAACTCCTTCCTGGAGTAACTCTCCATAACATATGCTGTCCACATCCCCCAAACCTGTGCTTATGGGTTGTGTTGAGGTGCCTTGACCTGACAGTCCTGGAGTGAGGTTTGACCAGGTGACATCTTCTAATAATGCTGCCTCATGCCTGTTCTGGCACTGTTATTGGTGTGTACACATCCAGCCTGCTTCTTTTGTGTCTGAAGATTTAATGGGCAACCAGATATCTTTCAGAATGTTCTTTTTTGTCTCAATGGAGATTAATTTATTTCTTTCCCCTTGAATTAAGAACCCAGGTGCTACAATTAGATTGTAAATATGAGTTTAACTGTGGCTAGGAAGTTCTTAGAAACTAATGGTAGTGACTACAGGGCTTGAGGAGAATTAAAACAATATTTTAATATTTGACTGAAAAGTGAGATTGTTTCATGATTGTTTATGGTTTTGAAAAAGGAATAGAAGAACTCAGGTTAAGGCACAAATATCAAACCGGTATCCAACTTATGAGACATTTATACATCTTTGTCCACTAAAATATCTTAAGTACTCAATATTCAGATACTTATACATCTACTCTTTAACATAAGCTCTTTTTCTCCTGTAGATTTAAAGGCAAGAAAAAATGCTTATTAGCATTTA
This sequence comes from Marmota marmota marmota, assembly GCF_001458135.2. Classification (NCBI taxonomy): domain Eukaryota; kingdom Metazoa; phylum Chordata; class Mammalia; order Rodentia; family Sciuridae; genus Marmota; species Marmota marmota. Next base: position 11,890,208 of record NW_025999942.1, on the reverse strand, counting down.
GGTGGATATTATAAGTTAATTGCTGCTACATTCCATGTTATCACAATGCTTAACTACATTTGTGATGAAAAAGATAAGAAAATACTCATTTCTTTCTTCTCATATCAAACTTTCCTAATTAATATATTAAAGACCAGCACATACAGTGAGCATTAAAAATAACTTGAATAGATATAATGTGCTATAAATTTTTCATCTAACAGTTGCAATGGGAAAATGAATGAAAGAAAGTACAAAATAATGGCTGCAGGTTAGCAATTGGGTTAAAAATGTGGCCACAATTATGCATGTTGAGTAGAGAACCAGGATGCTGAGAGGAAGATGATTTGATAAGTATCCCTGAAATGCATCATTGCACAACATTCAAGACTATATGGAGTAGATGCTAATAAAGAACCTAGCAGATTGCAGAAATCTGAGCAATGCCACAGATTTCTACATTTCTTCTCTGAATGTCGGGGACTTGAGGGGAAGGAGAGCTTCTGGGTTTAGTTGCATGTCAGTGGGCTCTACTTTATAATTCACCTGATCCAGAGGACTTACTAGAAAAATATTTCAGAACATCATTTCTAATGGCCTTGACATGTGCATGTTTACTGATAGCAAAAAGTTGCTGTAATGAAAATTACATCATCTCTGCCCATCTTTGAAATGTCAGTGTGAAAACCAATAAAACAGCAAAAAACTAGATATAGACAGATGAATCTCCAACAAAGGAATTTTATCTGGGAATAAAAACTAGGATTGACTTGCAGAATCTTGGTGAAAAGACTGAGTAAATTCTAGTATGTGGAGGAGCCATATACTAAAACTCTGTTTTAGTCAGTTTTGTGTTGCCATGACCAAAAGACCTGATGTCAAAAACAGAGGAGGAAATTTTATTTGTAACCCGTGGTTTCTGAGATCTGAGTCTATATAGTCAACTTGATTGTTCTGACTCCAAGGTCAGGAAGCACATCATGGAGGAATGGCATGGTAGAGGAAAGCTGCTGCCCTCATGGTGGGGTCAAGAAGGAGGGCAGGGGGAGAAAGAGAGAGAGCGGGGGGAGGAGAGGGAGAGGGAGAGGCAGAGGGAGAGGGAGAGGCAGAGGGAGAGAGAGAGAGAGAGAGAGAGAGCAAGAGCGAGCACTGCATTCATCAGGGCAATATATAAACTCAAAAAGGCACACACAGAGGAACCTACCTGCTTCAGTAATGCTCTATTGCCTATAGTTACCATCTAGTTAGTGGCCTAATCCACTGATAAAGGTCACACTTTTCCTAGTCTAATCATTTCTGAAAATTATTAGATTTCACTCTGAAAATTCTTACATTGTTTCAAATGTGATCTTTTCAGATATACCTCATATCAAAATCGTAAGAAGTTTGAAGTGGAGTCTGCACAAGTCATTAAGAAAACTGGAAATCACTTAAAGATGGGTTCACCAGCTACTGTATAAATCCAATCTTATGGTTATGGTTGGCAGTTCCATAAAAACATGCTAAGAAAAAAAATAGAGTTGTAAAGACAGCAGGCTGTTTGCATGACCTACTGGGGCAATTCCCGAAGCAGTGACTTTATTGTTTTTCATCTGGCATCTCAGGTCTACCTTAAATGGGTGATACAAGAGTTCAATGTGCTAGCTCAGTTTCAATGATGGCATTACTGATATTACAGGGCACAATGCTGACATTTTGCTTTCCAACAAATAAAGTTCAGAGAGATGCATGAGATTCCCAAGGCCAGAGTGTCAGAGAACAGTGGACCAGGCTCCTCTTCCCTCCAACATTCACCGCCTGGAATGAGAACAGGGCCTGCACTCAGCACCTTTGCTGAATTCAGTATCTTTTTGTGCTTTTGATCTTCAGTTGCCTGATGAGTACAGAGGTCTCTGATAGCCTCATGCCTGTGTCATGCTTGGTGGCACCTGACAAGAACAGCAGAGATTGTACCTTAGTGCATCCAAGTTGTGATTGTATCTTAGTGCATTCAAGGTAGGAAACATGTAAGCAATGTGAATCTATTTTTGCAGATGCACTGCCTGGTGAGGGCTGCATCCTGATTAAACATGGTGCCTTTGTTCTATGTCCTCACGTGGTGGAGCGTGAGCAAGCTCACTAGGAGCTAATTTTCAATGGCCCTGATTCCATTTGTGAGTCCCTATGTTCATGACCTTATACTCACCTCACACAGGTTCTACTTCTTAGAACCATCAATGCAGGGTGAGGATCTTGGTATATGCATTGGGAGGGGAGAGATATTCCCACCATAGCAGATTCTCATCAATCTCCATATTATAGCACTGCCCTTCCCCTCCTACTGCCTTCTTCTTTCTTTCCCAGTGCTGCCTTGGCACATGAGACATGTACACAAACACAGTGTCCCACACCAAGAAATGCCCTGTGAGAGCTGTGCTGTGCTATGTGGGCTTTTCATCATTTTATCTCTGAGCATGCATGAAAGCTGAGGGGCTGAGCTGGTGACAGGATTAGCACAGAGTTCGGCTCAGCAGCAGGACTCATACATGTGCTCTATGTACAGGCTTGTACACAGTAATATTAGCTTGTTCTTCTCACATTGTGCAAACAGTCTTCTTGGAGCAGCTCATGGTTTCTCTTTAGCCAAGGGAGCCACAGGTGTAAAGAAAATAAAAGGAGAAAGAAGCAAAGTGCACAGGCAAAAGCAAAGCTGCTCACCTAAGCTGCTAGCTTTATTTATATCAATAGGTTATATCGGTATCATTAATACATATTGTTCCTTGTATTACTAGGCATGTTACAGACTTAGCAACATTATGCAGCTTATTCCTCAGTTACATACTAAGTTGCAATATGCAATGTTAGGCGCTTTGTGTAGCTCTGAGGAAATTCCATTGTATAAAGTTACTGTTATGTGCAAGTTTAGGCTCAGTGAAACATTGCGGCTGTCTAACAAATGTTCATTTATTCCCAGGAGCTGTGNGAGAGAGAGAGAGAGAGAGAGAGAGAGAGAGAGAGAGAGAGAGAGAGAACACACTGCATTCATCAGGGCAATACAAAAAACTCAAAAGGCACACACAGAGGAACCTACCTGCTTCAGTAATGCTCTATTGCCTATAGTTACCACCTAGCTAGTGGCCTCATCCACTGATAAGGCCACACTTTTCCTAATCTAATCATTTCTGAAAATGATTAGATTTCACTGTGAAAATTCTTGCATTGTTTAAAATGTGATCTTTTCAGACATACCTCATATCAAAATCTTAAGAAGTTTGAAGTGGAATCTGCACAAGTCATTAAGAAAACTGGAAATCACTTAAGGATGGGTTCACCAGCTACTGTATAAATCCAATCTTATGGTCATAGTTGACAGTTCCATAAAAAGATGCTAAGGAAAAAAATAGAGTTGTAAAGACAGCAGGCTGTTTGCATGACCTACTGGGGCAATTCCCGAAGCAGTGACTTTATTGTTTTTCATCTGGCATCTCAGGTCTACCTTAAATGGGTGTCACAAGAGTTCAATTTGCTCACTCAGTTTCAGTGATGGCATTACTGATATTACAGGGCAAAATGCTGACATTTTGCTTTCCAACAAATTAAGTTCAGAGAGATGCATGAGTTTCCCAAGGCCATGGAGTGTCAGAGACCAGTGGACCAGGCTCCTCTTCCCTCCAACATTCACCGCCTGGAATGAGAACAGGGCCTGTATGCAGAACCTCTGCTGAATTCAGTATCTTTTTGTGGTTTTGATCTTCAGTTGCCTGATGAGTACAGAGGTCTCTGATAGCCTCATGCCTGTGTCATGCTTGGTGGCACCTGACAAGAACAGCAGAAATTGTACCTCAGTGCCTCCAAGTTGTGGTTGTACCTTAGTGCATTCAAGGTAGGAAACACGTAAATCTATTCTTGCAGATGCAGTGCCTGGTGAGGGCTGCATCCTGATTAAACATGGTGCCTTTGTTCTATGTCCTCACGTGGTGGAGGGTGAGAAAGCTCACTAGGAGCTAATTTTCAAAGGCCCTGATTCCATTTGTGAGTCCCTATGTTCATAACCTTACAGTCACCGTACACAGGTTCTACTTCTTAGAACCATCAATGCAGGGTGAGGATCTTGGTATATGCATTAGGAGGGGAGAGATAGTCCCACCATAGCACATTCTCATCAATCTCCATATCTTGGCACTGCCCTTCCCCTCCTATCCCCTTGTTCTTTCCTTTCCAGTGCTGCCTTGGCACATGAGACCTGTGCACATACACAGTGTCCCACACCCAGAAAGTCCCTGAGAGCTGTGCTATGCTATGTGGGCTTTTCATCATTTTATCTCTGAGCATGCATGAAAGCTGAGGGGCTGAGCTGGTGACAGGATTAGCACAGAGTTCAGCTCAGCAGCAGGACTTACACATTTGCTCTACATACAGGTTTGTACACAGTGATATTAGCTTGTTCTTCTCACATTGTGCTGTCTTCTTGGAGCAGCTCATGGTTCCTCTGTAGCCAAGGGAGCCACAGGTGTAAGGACAATAAAAGGAGAAAGAAGCAAAGTGCACAGGCAAAAGCAAAGCTGCTCACCTGAGCTGCTAGCTTTATTTATATCAATAGGTTATATTGGCATCATTAATACATATTGTTTCTTGTATTACTAGGCATGTTACAGACTTAGCAATATTATGTTGCTTTTCCTCAGTTACATACTAAGTAGCTATATGCAATGTTAGGCTCTTTATGTAGCTCTGAGGAAATTCCATTGTATAAAGTTACTGTTATGTGCAAGTTTAGGCTCAGTGAAACATTGCGGCTGTCTAACAAGTGTTCATTTATTCCCAGGAGCTGTGGGCCTGAGATCAAGGAAGAGGCTGATAAGACTCTAACACAGAGCATCCTCATGAAGGACATTGCCATAGCAGTCAGGTATCCTGTGTGTTTGCACAGAAGTTTCCCAGCAGCCAGGCACTCTGTATCTTTGCACAGAAACTTCCTAGCCACCAAGCATGCCACAGGCATGAAGCTATCACAGACCTCTGTACTCATCAGGCAACTGAAGATCAAAACGACAAAAAGAAGCCATTTCACATTCACTAAGGAAAGTTTCATCCAAATATAAAAGAAAATATGTTTGGATAAGAAGGTATAAAACTTGAAGCTTTGCAGGGTTTTGTGGCAATTTGAAATGGTGATGCCACTGTGGAAAACAGTATAGTGATTCCTCAAAAAAATTAGCCCTGAATTAATAAATGATCCAGCATTTCCATCTTTGGGTATTCACTCAAAGAAACCAAAGGAAATGCTAAAACAACTATCTGTGTGCCCTGTCCATCTGGAGGTGAATGATAAACAAAATGTGGTACATATACACAATGTAAAACTCACTGGGATTACAACAAAGTAAATATTGACATAGACCACAATAAGGATAAACACGGAAAACATTATACTTAGTGAAAGAAACTAGTCATGAAATAGATTAGTCAAATTAAGAGAGACAGGAATTGGAGTGGTGGATACCTGGGGCTAAAGGAAGGGGAGATAAATTTTTCATGAGTTTTAGTTTGAACTGATTAAAGTCTGAAGATGCATGGCCGTGATGGTTTGTACATCAGTGTGAATGCTCTTAATAGCACAAAATTATACACTTAAAATTTTAAAATGATTTATTTTTATCTTATGTATCTTTATCCTAATATAAAAGCCAAGACTTTTCAATAAACTTCAATTATTCCCAATTTGGATTCCAAAATGTATTTTAAGATGATTAAAATAGAATTCTGAGTCTTTATGAAGCAGTTGATATTTAATTATGGTATGAACTTTCATAATTTGCAAAAGAAAAAATTGAGAAGGGTAATTTATTTCTCTAAATGTCATCTCAAATTAACTTGAGACAATCAGATTAAACTGATAACATCATGTATCATGATGCATAATTTAGTTATTATCAAATAAAAAATATACTATTTGAAATTCACTAAAACTACAATAATTTCTGTATTTTATATTATATAAATTTAATTATATACTATCAATGACTCACCTACCATGAGATGGCCAAAATTATCCTGATTTAAAATTTTGAAAAAAGAGGAGATAATTATTGACACATAAATGTGATATTTTTTATTGTGTGTCATAACAGCTAACACAGCATCTATTTCATTACTCATGTTTTAATCTGCTAACATTAACAACACCTATCATAAAATATTGTTAATAAAATAGACCCTGCACCTCACATGGAAGCAGCCTTAACCATCGTGATTTTGTTTCAATAATATTAGGACATTTTTTGTCATGTAAAAATGAATCAAATTGAGGTAATTTATCCATTTTAATTTTTATCCATTGAAACAGCTGTAAGTAACTTGCTTGAATCCCATGTTACAATAGTTTCACTTCCTTTGATTTTCACTCCCTTTGATTCCTGAGGACATCACAGAGGAAGAAGAAGCTGGTGTAGAAGGGGCATCATCTGTTGCCTCTGGGGATGAAGGGGCTGAGGGGGCGGCCTGTTTGTTGTCTCATAGGTCTTGGTGAGGTTGGGTGCAAGTTTTCATCTCTGTTGAGGTCCGACTCTGTGTCTATGTCAGGGAACTGGGCTTGGGCATAGACTTGGATGTTGCCTTCTGCATGTGGAACATGTCCCTCCAGCCATTTTAAAGCAGCTTGGGTAACCCACATGAGCTCTTCTATATTGAATAGAGGTGTAAGGTGGTGGGTTCTTTTCTCCCTCACTGGGAAAAACTGGTTCCTTTTCTGTATTTTCTTTGTCAGATTTTTTCTGTTTAGCTTCCTTTTCAGGGGGTCTTAGAGGCTGCTATGGTTTGATCTAACATCAGCTTTGGACTGTTCATCTAGACAGGCTCTCAATCTTATATTGATTGCCAGCAATAAATATAAGGGAACTGGTTTGGGTGTCCAGGTGTTCCAACAACTATTAAAAAGACCTCAGCAATGATTCTCTCATTTAAAGATTCTTCTGATGTCCAGATCACACCTAAGTTGGGTCACAGAGAGTATGCAACCTTTGTGGAGTGAGTTTCACCCCATAGTCTCCCTTAAAACTCTTAGTAAAGTTTCTAAACATACATTCCAAGGTGTTCAAGGAACGAAGTTTACTTTGTGTACCTCTCATGTTACACCTTCATCTGTGTCACACACTTATGAAAATACTTGCTTGTCTGTCTAATCCCATTCCCATCATGGAAATTTGGAGTCCTTTTATCCTTGCAGGTTGGTATGAACCCCTGGCCATAATACCCACATCATCCACCTTAATACCCATCATACCCACATTACCCACCTTAATATGGAGCAGCTACCATCTCTACCAACCGAAAAATATCCTGAACTTTACCTCAGGTTGTTTGATTTTTACTTTGGTTTGAAGAGTATGATTAAATTTCCTACCACCACATTTTTTTAACAAATTGTTTACATGCTTATAAGGCTAATCCAGCTGAGAGAAAAATGGAAAGGGAAGATGCAGAAGAGATGATCTCCTTGCAGAAAATGATGGTGTACCTAGGATGGAGCAGGGCCAGTTCCTGCACTGTCAGTGGAGAAAAGGCTGAGTGTGTGGGTGCAGAAAGAAGGAGGCTGATACACTTAATGTCAGGAAATTTGAACTCTGATTGTACTTTCTCACCAAATCCATTTATTCAAAGTTAAGTCAAGGAACCATGGAAGAGTTTCCTTGACTTAACTTTGTACTTTCTCACTAAATCCATTTATTTCAAAGTATCATATTGGTTATCTGGCATGTCACATAACATTCTTATTCTCTAAAATCTAGTCACACATGCAAAAAAACATGTGTGACTAGATTTTAGAGAATAAGAATGTTATGTGACATGCCAGATAACCAATATGATATTTGTGTTCTTAATTAAAATTAAGATCTGTCATTATGGCTTGCACACTTCTGCAGCCATGTTTCATTGCTCCAGGTCAACTGTGAAGCCTGGGAACAGGCTGAGGATAGGCTGGGCTGGAATTCTGCAGGCAGATGCAGTAGGCACCACTCTGCACAAGAAGGAGGCAGGAGGTATTTGTAAAAGATGAGCAAAAAAAAAAATAAAAATAAAGTATGTATATATTTATAACATATGCACTCCTGAAATTTGAAATAATGAAACTCATTTGTTAAAGTTTTGTAATTCATTATATTTCCATAATATGATTTACTAGTATTTATTTAATACAATCTCATTAACTAATTCTGTCATCTCATAATATAATAAAACACTCCAGGTCAAAGTTAAGAACCAAAAACAACTTGAACTTATTCTCTCTCTTTTTTATCAGTCTCTGGATTCAATAAGATAGTAAGAGATCCTCATATCTAGTAAGACACTCAATAAGATAGTGAGAGATTACCATCCCTGCAAAAAATACTCTGCAAACATTAGGCATGCATACTTCAAATTCGTTCTCAGAATGTTCTTCCAATTAGTCCTATTTTAATGATTTTTCAATGAACTAATATTTTAAGTGTTTAATCCCAACTCAGTCGTCTACTCAGTGGTGGACTTGGTATGATAGATTTATTTAATCTGAATTTAAATGTTATTTTTTCACATTTTGTCTAAATCAAATTTTTATGTTAGTAAAATTTTTGACTGGTTTATCACAAAACCATCATCTACCTCTGCTCAAACAGAAGAATGTATGTGTCAGAGCATAATTTATCTTAGTCACATTAGATCCAATAATGGAAACTGACCAGATTGAAGAAGGTAATTGCTCCTGCAACTAATGTAGCTATTCTCCAGCAGAAGACTCATATGTGATTCCTACATCTGGTTGCTCCTTAGGTCTCTAAATAAAAAAGAAGGAGATTCAATAACCATTACCTAACACCCTTTACAGCTCTCCATCCTGTTCTGGAATAGCTGGTTCCTCCCTCTTGAGACTAACCCTGGGCAGCAGGTCAAAGCTGCAGAGCTGAGTGGATTGGTGGATTTGCTGTAAGTTTAACTGAGTTCATTCCCAAGTCAGCAAAATCAGGTGAAATGGCCAGGCTCCTCTCCCTGTGGACTTGGACACTGGGGATCAATTAGAGGCAAAAGGAGAACATGTGAGGCTTGCTGGAGGAAGGTCCTGCACACCAGCTGCAGCAGCTCATCCTTCTGTCCTCCTTGTAGAACCTGAGTAAGTAAGGAATGTTTTCCTGTTTCCACTTGAACAAGGTAACAGCAAAGGAAGATGTAGGACAAAGCTATAACATAGGGGACCATGCACAAGGTCAAGAGCTTTGTGATTTCAGTATAAAGATGAGGCTAGAGGTTGGAGCAGTGAACATGAATATGTTCTGAGAATTCCTTTCTGCTCAGTAGCAGGCCCTAGTTGCTTAGCATGGAAAACTGAGGATGCACTGGTGTTTAAACCTTTTTGAAGAACTCAATAAACTCTAAGCAGGGCATCCTTTAATTATAAACTTACTTATCTCCAAATACAAACTCATGAGCTTCAAATGAGATGAGATAAAATAATATTAATTAGCTGAGCTGTTTATCTGTGTTAGATTTAACTAATGGACACCTTGTGGAGATGTGGTTTTCCTTTCAAAAGAAAACACTTTCTACTGTACAAAGAGAAAGTCATTGCATGACAGATTGGGAAAGTTAAGGGTAAACATAAAAGTAAAATGAGGTGCTGGGTGTGGAGGTGCATGCCTTAATTCCAGTGGCTCTGGAGACTGATGCAAGAGGATCACAAGTTTAAAGCAAGCCTCAGCAATTTAGCAAGGCCCTAAGCAATTCAGCCAGAACTTGTCTCAAAATAAAAATAAAAAGGGATGGGGATGTACTTAGTGGTTAAGCACTGTGTTCAATGCCAGGCACCAAATACAGAAAAAAAGTAAAATGAGGTGATATGAACTTTCAAAATTCCACATTGTGCTTTTCTCCAGGGCTGTGACCTTAATTGAGATAATGAATTTCTCTGGGTCTGAGTCTCCTCCATATTTGAGGTATGGACGGAAGAGGGGAGATGGATACACCTTCAGGCCCCGCTATATGCTGGACACACAAGCTCTCTTACCCCTTTCTCCACAGCTCTCACCTGAGGTTTCTGGGACTGAGTTAGCAGAGGCTCAACTGGTTTCTCATTGGTCATGGTATGAGTGTCTGTAATACTGTTAAAAATGTGTATTACTTGTAAACTTTGCAACATAAGTTTGGGTTTCTACAGTTGCTTCACTTACCTCTGTTAGGACCTGTCAAATGCAGGGTTTTTTAACTACAGAATTGAGCAACATGCCTGGAATGATGATTAAGAGAGACACTGATCTGTAGCCACAGAAACAATATTCTTCAAGTTATAAAGTTACTAAAAGGTGGTGTTTTATGTAAAGCTGGAGCATAAAAATAAATCCCATCTTTGATAAAGAAACTTGTTGGTCATCAATGAAAAAAAGACCCTCAGGACAAACTCCAATGTCCTAGATTATAACACCTTCAAATCCAAGATGTAGGACACTGAAAGTAAATATTCTTATCAATTACCTGACAACAGAAAAGTTTTCAACTTTGGAAAAAAAATAATTATTGCAGTAATTATCATTAAACAATTTTATGACATGAATTACTTAGCAGAGAATCTCATTGTTAACACAGGTCTCTCTTCAAAATGACTGGGCCATTGAGATATACATTTACAGCAGACTGTGTGTTCAGGTCTTGACATTGCACGGGCTGCTAGGTCCTTTCTTCCTCTGCAATTATACCTTTACTAAACAAAGAAGAAAGTACCTTCATTTCTAGGGTGTGCATGGTAAACACTAATTTATAAAATGATCTGGTCAGATTCTGTTAATTTGGTCTATATCATTAATTTACTCCTAAGCTTATTATTTGGTTCAGTCAATCAGCAGATACACTGACAGCGCAACATGCAATAGCCCCTGAGCCAGGGGACACACAGAGGAGTCAATAGGTCCTACCCTGTCCCTAAGCAGCACCCAGCTATGCTGATATGCTCAGGCCTCAGAGTTCCCTTGCTTGCTTGACTACCTTTTCTAAACCCAGGTTAGCCCCAGTTGTCCTCATTGCCCTCTGCCCAGTCTCTGTCACAGGCTCCTCTTCTCACCTCTCTGATCAACCAGAGCCTCCTGAGTAAGCTCCAGAAGGGGACCTGACCCCGTGCCACATCCACTGGCCTCTCACCTGTCTAGAGCAGAGTCTGAATCCTCACTCCTCCCTACACCCTTGCCTAGGGCCTGAGCTTCCAGAGCCCTCTTGTCTCTGCTGCTGCCCTGATGATTCAGGCAGGCTCTCTCCAGGGCTGGTCCTGCTCCTCAGTCTGTGCAGAGTGGTCTAGGAACTGAGGGCTCTAATAGCACCTCATTGGAGTGGCTTCCTCAGTGCTGCTGCCCAGCTGTCCCTCTGTCCTTATTCCCTGATTGATTTCTTTTACCCTTAGGAATGGTTGTGTGACCACAGAGCATGTGTGAGCTGCTGCTCTATTGTCTGTCACGCACTAAATACTAAATCCAGACAGTGGAATCTTCTGTATTTTATCTATTAGGGCAAGTCAATACCCAGCAGCACTGGCACAAAATGGAAGGAGTGAACACATTTAAGGAATGAGTTTGACATGAAGATCATTGTCTGGTGTTTTCTCATTTTCACTGAGGTTGAGTGTTTTGTTTTCAAAAGTTTTTAGAAGAAGAGCTGTTTGTGATCCCATCTCTCCCATATGCCCAACACATCCATTCATCTGACCAGTTCCCAAATGTGTTTTTACTCCTAATATTTGTTATTTAGAAAGCTCTAAAATGCTTTTCATTTTTTATTAGATGTCCTTTTCCAAAATGTTACTTGTGTTTACCAGTTATATGAAGCCAAAAATTTTGTTACTAAGTGTAAATTGTGACAACAAGCTATTAATTACTGTTGTTTCCTATTGAAAAGCCGATAATTCAACATGATAAAACTTTATATCTGAGACAGGATGCAACCTTTCAGATGGATGTGTACAAAACTGTAAAGCAGCATATCTCATACCAAGGCTAGAGATGGTAGGAGTTATAAAATATCATAATCAGAGTTCATACAAATGGGGGAAAATAAATGAAAGGTAGAATTCATTACCAGAAATGAGAAGACCTAAAGAGAAAAAGAGGGGGTATTAAAGTTGAGTTACAAATATAAACATTATTAGTTTAATTTTTATATTACAACTCAAATATAAAGACTTGAAATTTTATCAGTTTGAGAATGGTGTACCAAAATATTAACAATGGCAATCAACTTTAAAATATTTGAGTTAACTAATATTTCAGTAACATTAGAGAAATTAGGATATAGTGGAATTTAGACTACCTGACCCTAGACTACTTGGTTAGCATCTGAGATCTGACAATTACTAGTGATCTGAACTTTTGTAGATTAATCATTCTGTGCCTCTGTTGTTTCACCTATAAAATAGTGATATTTTAACACCTCTTAGGGTTGTTGTGAGAATTAAATAAGTCAATAAGTATAAAGTACTTACATAAAAACATAAATACTAATAAGAATTGCATAAAAAGTATAAAATATTTATCTAGGAAAGGAAGGTTACTCATTTTTCCCTCTTATTGGTTTCTTTACCTTTTCTCTCTTTTTAATGATGAACATCTAATTTCTGCTGCTTTACTTATGTAATTAAATCTGAAGAGAATAATTAAAAATACATATAAGCTATAAATATTGAATGTACCACATTTAAGATTCTTTCCTATTTGATCCACATAGCAACAGATCCCCCCTCTGCCTGCACCTTATGGAAACCAAACTATAGAACTGGAAGAGGAAATAAGCATTCTGTCTAAGGTCCATGTGCTTTTACCTGTCTGAATTATAGAATTAGGCATGATCATATAGAGACATACTAGGTGGATCACATAGGACACACAAAACCTTCACAGTTTAAAAACAATGCTCTGGATGGTGATTTACAGCACCTAAAAGACCAGCACAGCACCTGGAATATGACCCTGGTTTACTTAGCTTCAATAATGGCAGTGGGGAGGAAAGAACAGGAACTGAGGATTTGAAAAGGAAAGGTCACTGAGTACATAGTGTCAAGCACACAGAAAATTTCTGAGTCACACACTCCATGAGTTTGGTAAACAGTCAGTGTTAAGTTGAGGTGGTAACAATGCAGGGATCCTGGCTTCCTCAGGGGTCCTACTGAGTAGTTGTTCCGTGTGCCTGAATGCTGGAGTGTTGATCCATGTTTTCTTCTGGTGGTGCATAGTCCTGAGGAATGTTCCTGCCCAGAAGTGTCTAGGAAGGACTTTCTTGGTTGTTTAATTTGTATTGGTTCACATATAAGAAACCTTGGATTTCAAGTTGAGATGGTTACCATAGAGAACTGGAGCAGAAACTATAAATATTCAATTAGCATATCAAAATCAATTGAATAGTTTTTCATATATTTGTTGGCCATTTGTATTTCTGTTTTTGAGAGGGTCTGTTTAATTCATTTGCCCACTTATTAATTGAGCTGTTTGATTGTTGTCTAAAACATTTTCTTCATTCTTTATATATTCTAGACACTAATCCTCTGGCAGAATACCTCGCAAAGGTTTTCTCTCATCTCCTAGATTCTCTCGTCACATTCCTTGTTGATTATTTTGCTCTGAAGAAAGGTTTTAATTTGATGGCATGCCTTTATGAACTCTGGACTTTATTTGTTGAGCTTTAAGGATCCTATTGAGTAGTTATTTCCTGTGTCTGTTTGCCTGTGTGTTGACCCCATGTTTTCTTCTAGGAGTTTAAGTTTCTGGTCTTATTCTTATGCTTAGTTCTCTTTTGTGTTGAACTTTAGGCTGTGTGAAGGGTAAAGTTCTTGTTTCATTTTTCTACATATGCATAATCAGTTTTCCTATTGCAAATTTTTGAAAAAAAAACTATCCTTTCTGCACTGTGTTTTTGGCATCTTTGTCAGGGATCAGATGAGAATAGGTGTCTGTCTTTGTCTCTGTGTCTTCTAGTCTGTATCAGTAACAATAGAAAAATACAAATCAAAATTACACTGAGATTTATCTCATACCATTCTGAATGACAGTCATCAAGAATACAAATAATAATAAACCCTAGAGAAGATGTGGAGGAAAAGAAACACTTTTACACTGTTGACATTATAAATTAGTTAACCATAATGAAAATCAGTATCGACATTTCTCAAGACTAGGCATGGAACCACCCATTTGACTCAGCCCTGCCACTCTTCAGTATTTAAATGGAAGAATTAAATTCAACATATGATAGTGATGCATGCATACCCATGGTTATGGCAGCATGATTCACAATATGCAAGCTATAGAACCAATGATGGTGTCCATCTATGGATGAATGATTTAAAAAAATATGGTGGGCCTGGGGATGTGGCTCAAGCAGTAGCAAGCTCATTTGGCATGCACGGGGTGCTGGGTTTGATCCTCAGCATCACATAAAAACAAAATAAAGATGTTGTGTCCACTGAAAACTAAAAAAAATTAGTATTAAAAATCTCTCTCTCTTTCTTTCTCTTAAAAAAAGAAAATATGGTACACACACAAGATGTATTTTTATTTAGCTAGGAAGAATAAATAACTTATGCCAATTGAAGGAAAATAGATGAAAAAGGAATCCACTATGTTAAGTGAAAGAAGGAGAACTGAGAAGTTAAAAATCATGTTTTCATTCCTGTGTGGAAGCCAGAGAAGAAAAAAAATCCAGGGGAAAGGGAATTTCATGAAAACAACAGGAAGATCAGTAGAGGAAAGGGATTGAGGGGTAAAGGCAGAGAGGAAAGAGGGAAATACTAGGGAGTGATGTCAGTCATATTATATGGCTATATTATGTGCATATATAATACGTTACTACAAATACAATCATTATGTACAAGTATAATGTACCAATTAAAAATGAAAAAAGATACAAAAAAATGAGCTACTACTACACATTAGTTATCTGAATTACACAGATACTTTTATTTAAAAATCCAATGAGCAAAGCTGTGATGTTTTAGGATTACCAATTCATTCTAAATAAACAGTAGTAAATATAATTTCTTTTATTCTCCTGTTATTTTGTCATGTTCATTGCTTAATTTTGTTTTTATTTTCATTTCACAAAAAAAGTTAAAGCAGTGCATTTTCATGGAGAAATGGAATGAAACATCAAATGATTTTAGTTTGCTGGGGTTGTTTCCTCAAAACCAAACTGGCCTACTTCTCTTGCTCCTGATCATCTTTGTGTTTGTTCTCGCCTGTTTGGGGAACTCAGGGATGACTGCCCTCATCTTCTTGGACCCACGGCTCCACACCCCCATGTACTTTCTCCTCAGCCAGCTCTCCCTCATGGACCTGATGTACATTTCCTCCACGGTCCCCAAGATGGCAATCAACTTCCTCTCTGGCCAGAAGAGCATCTCCTTCCTGGGCTGTGGTGTGCAAAGCTTCTTCTTCCTGACCATGGCTGGCTCAGAAGGTTTAATCCTGGCCTCCATGGCCTATGACCGCTTTGTGGCCATCTGCAACCCCCTCCACTACCCCATCTGCATGAGTAAGAGGTTGTGTGGGAAGATGATACTGGGGTCCTGGACACTGGGCTCCATCAACTCCATGGCACATACTGTCTATGCCCTGCATCTTCCTTATTGCAGGTCCAGGGCCATCAATCATTTCTTCTGTGATGTGCCTGCAATGTTGCCACTGGCCTGTGTAGATACCTGGGTCTATGAGTACATGGTGTTTGTGAGCACAAGCCTGTTTCTCCTTGTTCCTTTCCTTGGCATCAATGCCTCATATGGACGGGTCCTTGTTGCTGTCTTCCACATGCACTCAAAAGAGGGAAGAAAAAAGGCCTTCACCACATGCTCAGCACATTTAACTGTGGTGACATTTTACTACACACCTTTTGTCTACACTTACCTCCGTCCCAGGAGTCTCCGCTCCCCAGCAGAGGATAAGATCCTTGCAGTCTTCTACACCATCCTCACCCCCATGCTCAATCCCATCATCTACAGCCTAAGAAACAAAGAGGTGCTGGGGGCCATGAGAAGAGTGTGTGGGATGTTCTCCCTCAGGAAGAAGTGAGCACGGTTGTCCCTGCTTCTCTGCATGGCTTCTCTCCATGCAGACTGAAAAAAATCTAGAGCACTGCTGACCTATAGATGTATAATGTAATCGACATCTATAATTAGATTTCTAGT
The DNA here is from genome assembly GCF_001458135.2 of Marmota marmota marmota. Lineage (NCBI taxonomy): Eukaryota > Metazoa > Chordata > Mammalia > Rodentia > Sciuridae > Marmota > Marmota marmota. Next base: position 11,874,070 of record NW_025999942.1, on the reverse strand, counting down.
GACACTTTTGTCAGTAAAATTAATTTAACTAATATATTGATCAATATAAACAAACATAATAATAATTAATGACTTTAATGGAAAACATTAAATTAACAATGGGGATATTAATCACATTTTATTTTGTGCCATTATAAATTATCATATACCTTATATGTTCTTCTATACTAAAGTAATAATGTTCATACTGATGTTGATATGTAATCAATTCTAAATGCTTTGAATGAAATTCTATTGTCTATATACTTTGTTTTTCTTCTATTTTGTCAATTATGTGTCTAATTCTTACTTATAGCCCCCAAGCCCTAGCAACTTGGACTATAAACCCTTCAAGTGTCCCACAACATTGGGCCAGTTTCTACAAAATTACAGGACTTCTGGGAGACTCAAATTCCTCTCTGTCAGAAAAGTGGATGGGATCAGATGTATTAACACCTCACCAGCCATAATCACATCCCTGAGACAAACTACTTTTTCAAGTTCAGGCCATTCCCTGACAGGTGGCCTGGACTCCCTTATCACAGAAGCTATCACAACTCAGTTACCATGGCAACCAAACAAAAAGATCACCAAAAAGATAATTTGCTGATGTCTTCAAAGGGTGCTAAAACAAGTAAGTTGGCAGAAAACTGAGGCACATTCAGGGACCCAATGTCCTCAGTGAGCACCACCCCATCTCTGGAGGAGGTCCATGCACATCCTATGCTGTCAGTAAAAAGTCAGAAGGTGGACTTGGGCAGAACTGTGGAAATTTCCTTGGTACTCAGTAAAACTGGAAGGCAGAAAGGCATGTTGTCCCACTCCTGTCTGAGAGAACCATCTCTCTTCCTTGAGACTGTCCCTTTTCTCTTCCTTATCCCTTATAATAAAATCATAACTGCTACTTTGAGAACCCTGTCTAAAATCTTTCAGACTTGATGGCAAAAATTGGGGCTTGAAGGGGGCTTCCTAGGGCCCCAGTTTCCCTGATGATTCCTGCTCTGAAACACTTAAAGAGTAGGCAAACCACGATGGTTACCTGCCTGGTCCTGGCCTGCCTTGGTGGTCTCACTGAATTTCTTCCCCACCCGAATCTTGTCTAGAAGACAGGCTGATGGAGGCCAGAGTCCCTCTTCAGGGGCTGATGAATTTGCTGGCAGAGTGACCACCAGACCACCTCAGATTTCATCAATATAACCCACATGAATATTTCCCCTTTCAGAGGTCTGCCCACTCATGTCTTTTACCCTACTTTGATTGGGAAAAGGGGAAAGAGGGCACATAGGGACAGGAAAGATGGTGGATGGACATTAATAACCAAGGTACATGTATGACTGTACATATGGTGCGACGCTACATTGTGTACAATCAGAGAAATGAGAAGTTGTGCTGCACTTGGGTACAATGAATCAAATGCATTCTGCTGTCATATGCCTACATTTAAAAAAAATAATTTAAAAAATCACCACCCCATTTCGGGGGGTGGGGGGGTTCACTTGGGATTTTATCTCTGCTTACCCTCTTCTTGGAAAAAGTAAAAGTCTCCTTGGCTGCTCATTTGGCACTTGGTCTTGTTTTGGCTTCCAAAATTGCAAGAGGGGAAAATGACCTTTGAGTTCCAAAACTGGTGATGCTTTGTTCTTTCAGGAGCATATTGGAAAGCAGGAAGTTTGGACATCCCCAGCTGCCTGGGGATAAAGAGCATGGAGTCTACTCAGATCACCACTGAGATCTTTCTAAACCAAGGAGGGTTCCCAGGAGTCCAGGGATCTCTGCCCCATTCCCAGGAACCTCGCCCTGGACTGGCTCAGCTCCAGCAGGACTCCTGGGTTTCATTTTGGGGAGGGTCTCACAGGAAGCCCCCTGTACCTCACTCTCAGCCTAGCCACACCCTTAATCCTTTAAACAGGGGACTTACATATTTATACCTGTGTTCCCTGAAGCCCAGGAAGCCCATCCAGAGAGCTCTGATTTGCTTCTACTTAAACTCACAATGGTGCTGGTACCTTGTGGTGTGAAGAGGAGGAAATGAGAAGAGGGCTGGGGACAGGAATAGACCAAGGAGGTCTGGGAAGGCACAGGGCTGGGAAGGGCTGTGGTGGCAGAGGAGCCTGTGCCATCTTCTCACACCTCATTTCCCTGGTCTTGTGATGTTGTCTTGGCTCTTCCCAAAAGATGTCTGCACTCAGGGCAAAGGTGACCTGCCCCTAGGTCCTCAAACTGTGACCTGAGTCCCAGGAGTGAATGTCACCTGGGGGATGAAAGAAGTGCAGACCCTCATCCCTCCCAGGACCCCCTGAATCAGAGTGTGCCTCCCAGCTCTCAGGGGATCTGTGTGCACAGGAAGTGGAGGAGCCCTGAGGAGAGTCTCCACCTGTCAAGGCTGAAGGACTTTTTCACTTTGAAAGTTTGCTGTGCAGTAGGAACCTCAGGGATTGGAATCAGAGAGGCCTTGGGTAAATCCTGGTTCTCCTCTCCTGAACAATTTTCCTGATGCAACCTCCACATCTCAAGCACCAAGTGGGTACAGTGGGAAGGATGCCAGTCACACTGGCCTCTCAAAATGACAGAGGTGAGGTGAACTGGGAGCACCAGGTGGGAACCTGGCAAACACCAGGTGCCTGGCAAACCCCTCTGAACTCAGCATTTGATGCCATCCAGAAAGAGACAGTGGTTCACACCTAGAGGCCTGATAGATCTCAGAGATTCTAGATAAAATGCTGAGAGCACTACTGTGAACTAAAAACACACAACAGAAGCAGGACTCAGAGTGGAGCTGCTTCCAGCATGGCCCTGGTATGAGTTGGTGGGGTCAGGTCTGGACATCTAGGGTATTGATGACAGACCCTGAGCTGTTCTCTCATAGAACTCAAAATGCTGACCTTAAACAGACTTCCAGAAGGCCAGCAATTCAAGGGTGCTGAGACCTGCAGGCTGACACCTCCTCTGCTCCACAGCTCAGAGACCAGTAGTGGCCCACTGCAGCTGCCTCAGGCTGGATACATGACATTCCTCAGGCCCTCACTCTTTACCACATCTCTGTTTCCCAGAAGCTACCTTCTCAGTGCCCCCTTCACCTCCTTGTTTCTGAGGGTGAAGATCAGAGGGTTCAGGAGGGGGGTGATGATGTTGTAGAAGAGGGTGAGGAACTTGCCCTGGTCCTGGGAGGAGCTGTGTCCTGGCTGCATGTACATGTAGATGATGTTCCCGTAGAACAGGGAGACCACAGTGAGGTGGGAGCCACAGGTGTTGAAGATTCTGTGTCTTCCTGAGGACAACTGGATTCTGAACACAGCCCTGACGATGTGGCCATAGGACACCAAGATGAAGACCAGGGGAGACAGCATGATGCCCATAGTCAGGATGAAGACAATGCCCTCCATGGCAGCAGTGCTGATGCAGGCCGACCAGATCAGGGCTGGCATCTCACACAGGAAGTGGTCCACCTTGTTGTGCCCACATCGAGGTAGCCACAACATCATAGGTTACATGTTCAAAGAATTGGCCATCCCAAAGCCCCAGGCCACCAACACCAAGCCCAGGCAGAGTTGTGGATGCATAATATTCATGTAGTGCAGGGGCATGCAGATGGCCACAAACTGGCATAGGCCATGACGGCCAGCAGCAGACACTCCACTCCACCCAGGCCCAGGAACAGGAAGAGCTGGACCACGCAGCCCACATAGCTGATGGTCTTGTCGCGGCCACTCAGGTTGTGGAGCAGCTGGGGGATGGAGCTGTTGGTC
>NW_025999942.1:11865109-11868895 GCF_001458135.2 Marmota marmota marmota | reverse complement strand
AAGCTGAGGTCCAGGAAGGACAGGTGGGTGAGGAAGAAGTACATGGGCATGTGGATTTGGGGGTCCAGCCGAGACACCAGGATGATGGTGCTGTTGCCCACCAGGGTCAGGAGGTAGGCTACCAGGATGACCATAAAGAGGACCCTCTCCAGGTGGGGGCGGTCAGAGAAACCCAGGAGAACAAAATGGCCCTGGCTGCTTCTGTTTTCCAGTCCATCTCTACTGCACCTGAGGAGAGGTGTCAACTCCAGTAGTGGCAATGACTGATGCTGGGGAGTATGGACTCCTAACCAGGCATAAATGAGCACAGTACAGTGGCATGCAAGTTCTGCTATGATTATTATTATCATCTCCAACTTACAGAAAAGGAAACTGATATACCTGTGTATTAAGTAAATATCACATGTAAATTGGCAGAGCTGGTCTGCACCCAGGAAATATGGCTGATATCTTAATCCTTATCCACCCTGGTGCTCTGTCATTTCCGAGAGGAAAGGAACACACCTGCCAAGGTCCAACCTTTGCTTCTTCCAGAACCACAAGTTCCTGAGCTCCTGTCCAAACTTCAGAGGACCAAAAGATCACCTCAAAGAACCACCTGGAAGGATTTAGGAAATACCATACGCAGCTGATCCTTGAACATCATGGGTACATGGGTACATTCATACAAAAATCTTTTATACTGACTGTATCGTTAACATGTTTGGACACGTGAAAGCTTTTGATAAACTCGAAGACAAAACATATGAATATTTAAATATTTGAGTGTCACAGGTTTCAGTATTACTCTGTTTTTTGAACACAACAGGTGGATTGCAAGTTCCAATCCAGTCTTAGCAAATTAGCAAGGCTCTCAGCATCTTAGGGAGATCATGTTTCAAAAAGAAAAAAAAAAAGGCTTGGGATGTAACTAGTGGTTAAGTACCCTAGGGTTCAATCCCCAGTACCAATAAAAAAAAATGTCAGGAACAACAGAAACAAACAAACAAAACTTTTCTATTCTTATAAATTTTAGTTTTAATTTACACAGACATATTGAAGTCCAAATGGCTCCTAGAAAACATAATCATTTATATCTGTATAAATATAAATCATTTATATCTGTATAAATATAATCTTTCTCCAGGCACACAATACATAGAGGAGTTCTTTCTGCCACAGGGACCAATGCCACAGTTTTCTCTCTTTGCCTTTTTCACATTCCATGATGGAATAATTGTCATGGTTCTTGCCTTCATTGGAAGATCATCTTGAGCTTTTGTCATCAGTGGTCACCTGAGCTGGACATTGGGTCTCTGATTCCCTAAAATTTAAGTACTTAGTGTGCCTCTAACAGGGCATATTAGTTTTAAAATCCAATGTCTCACAAGCAGCCATGTGAATACTGTCACTATGACCTATCCTTTGTAATCTATCTGCCTGGCCGATTCCATGAGCCACCAGCCACATGTTCAGCTCCTTCCTGGAGATGACTCTCCAGCCAATTTAATGTCCACATTCCACAAACCCATGCTATGGGCTGTCTTGAGGTCCCTTGTCCTGAAAGTCCTGGAGTTACTCAGCACAACTAGCTGAGGTTTAACCAAGTGACAATTTCTATTAATTCTGCCTCATGGCTGTCAGGCACTATTAATGTGTACAAATTCATCCTGCTTTTTCTGTGTGTCTGAAGATTTTATGGGCCACCAGATATCTTTCAGAGTGTTCTTTTTTTTGTATCAGGGGGATTGATTACTTGTTTTTCTTTCAATTAAGAACCCTGGGTGTTGCAATCATACTGTAAATGTCAGTTTAACTGTGTCTGGGAAGTACTTGAAAAAGTAAGGACAGTGACTGTAGAGCTGGCTGAAAAGTAAAATTGTTTTATGATTGTTCAGAGTTTTGAAAAAGGAAGAGAATGATTCAGTTTAAGACCCAAATATCAAAAGGATTTCAAAAAATCATTTCTGATGGCCTTGGTCTTCTTCATATTACTGATAGCAAAGAATTACTGGCATGAAAATTATATCATCTCTGACTTTTATTGGAAAGTCAGTATGAAAACTAAAACAAAAAACTAAATATGGACAGATGAGTCTCCAACAAAATATTTTATCTGGGAATAAAGAATAGGGTTGCAGGCTGGGGTTGTAGCTCAATGAAGAGCACTTGCCAAGCATGTGTGAGCCACTCACTGGGTTCGACTCTCAGCACCACATATAAGTAAACAAAGTACATCAACAACTACAAAATATTTTTAAAAAGAAATAAAGAAAGAAAAAAAGAATAGAGTTGTCGTGCAGAATCCTGGTGAAAAGACTAAGTTGATGCTAGTATATGGAGCACACAGCAAAGGTTAAGGGGTTTATTTGTGTTTTAGTCTGTTTTGTGTTGCATGAACAAAAGAACTACTGACAACAACACAGAGCAGGGAAAGTTTATTTGGAACTCATGGTTGTATATACCTGAGTCTGAGTCAACTTGATTCTTCTGACTCCAAGGTCAGGAAGAACATCATGGGGGAAGGGCATAGTGGAAGAAAGCTGCTGCCCTAATGCTAGGGTCAAGAAGCAGAGAGAGAGGGACCTTCACTCATCACAGAAAAACACAAACACAAAAGGCACATAGACAGGAACATCCCTTCTTCAGTCACACTCTACCATCTTTCATTACCACCTAGTTAATCCAAATCAATGCATTAATCCATTGATCAGGTCACACTTTTCATAATTTGATCATTTCATCTCTGAAAATTCTTGCGTTGTTTCACACATGAACTTTTGGTAGATACCTTGTGGGGAGCCACTCCTGAGCATCTTCACTCAGCTTTGGAGCCAAAGAGATTTTAGTTTGGCTTGCAAGCTATTTTATGGCTCCTCCCACTGAATGGATTGCCCAGTGCACGTGACTTTTGTCTTCACATGGCTAGGAAGACGGATCTTGGAGCTCCAGAGTTAGGCGTGACCCATTTGGAACTGGACAGCTCACCTCCTACCTTAATTGCTAAGAACATTCTGTAGAAAGCCTTTGAAGTTCCCCCATAAAAATAAAGCAAACACAAGCTCTTGTTGTCTCTTTCCAGTGTGGAAGTGGACCCCTAATGTCAAATAGCTCTCCTGCCCTCGCTTTCTAAAATTACTTTCCATTTTGTTTATGTGTGTATGAGTATATGTGTGTATGAGTATGTTTAATTTTTATTTATTTTTATTTATTTTTTGTTGCCTTCTTTTCTTAGCTTTATGTGGCAGCCAGCCTGCTTCATGCAGAGGAAACCTGAATTCTATCATCTGCACTGGACTTGGGAGAGAACACCCCATATCAAAACCTTAAGAATTTTGAAGAAGAATCTGCACAAGTCATTAAGGAACCTGGAAAGCACTTAAAGATGGGTCCAGCAGCTACTGCGCAAAGGTAATCTTAAGGTCATGGCTGGAAGTTCCATCAAAGATGCTAGCAACAAAACATACAGTCAGTACAAGACAGCAGGCTGATTCTATGACCTACTGGGGCAATTCCTGAAACAGTTGTGTGTGACCTTACTGCTTTTCTTCTGGCATCTCAGATCTACCTTAAATGGGTAATTACAAGAGTTCAATTTGCATGCTCAGTGTTAGTGATGTCATTATTGATATTACAGGGCACAGTGCTGACATTTGCTTTCAAACAAACTAAGTTCAGAGAAATGCACAAGTTCCCCCAAGGAAATAGTGTGTCAAAGAGTGGACCAGGCTCCTGTTTGGCTCCATCATTCACAGCCTGGAATGAAGACAGGGCCTGCACTCAGCACCACTGCTTAATTCTGTATCC